>NC_060279.1:42123471-42331319 GCF_021613505.1 Equus quagga | reverse complement strand
TCTTCCTCTACTTTCTATGTGGGACGCTTAGCACTGCATGGCTTGTCAAGCGGTGCCATGTCCGCACCCGGGATCCAAACCGGCGAAGCCCGGGCCGCTGAAGAACATGCGCACTTAACTGCTGTGCCACCAGGACTGGCCCCAATACTACCCATCTTTCAAGGCCCAGTTCAATTTCCATTTCCTCTACTAATATTTACCCAATGATTCCAGCCTTTTGAATTTCCCCTTCTTAGAATTCTTTTACCACTGCCATTACCTTCATAATCATATGCTGTCCTGCATTATACGTAGAAGTTTCTCAGTGAGTCCTCAAGTTCTACCAGGGCAGACACCATCCCTTACATTGTTTATCTGCCCAACAACAGTTAATATTTCTAATCACAAAGTCAGTGTTCACCAATTACTTGTGAATTAAAATATTGCTGCCCAAGCACGGGAGGCCTTACCTTAGTAAGTCATCCATCTCTAAGAAAATTTAGCTAACAGCTCATCTCCTGACTCTCCTTCCCTTAGCTCTTGGCACTCTGCTTACAACTACACAAATTTGCTTTTATTTGTTTGCCATCGTTATGTCTTAGCTTCACGAGGGATGAGAGCCTCCCTTTCCTTGTTAACCTCCCTCAAGGCCCAGTAAAGGGCACTATACACGCGAGGGCTGCTCGTGTGGGTGCTGCTGGCTCGCTGTGGATAGATCCTCAATGGCAACTCCCTGAGCTATTTTTCTTTGCCTGCGTTTTCCATGCCCAGGCCACATCAGCTTAAAATAAATGCTGCTGGACAATAATAATGGTGACTTCATTCCTGCCACTCTGCATATCAGATGGCTCAACTGAGAGCCTTGTCAGCACAATCATCACTCAGTCATGTTGGAGGAGTGGAAGAACCCTTGACTCCACTCTTTGGAATACAGATGTTAGAAAACATCCAGCTAAAATAATGGGCAGACTATCCGAAGCATTGCAGAATCCGTCTGTCCTGGCTGCCTAGCCCTATAGTACAGGAGTGAAGGAGAAGGAATGGCAATTTTTAAACTGAAATAGAGATAGCCACAAACACTTCTTGGCACCTCAGGATTCCTAAGGCTACAGCTTAAAACAGGACCAGGGAAGTCAGGAATAATGGAAAACTCATATAAGGCCTAGATACTAACTCAAGCTCTTCAGTAAGCTAGCTTTGCCACCTTCTAAGTAGTTGAGTTCTACACCTCAACTTCCGTACCTGTATATTAAAATGAAATTGCCCTAGCTGAATGATCCCACATTCAGCCTCACTGACTCCATTCCCCAGCTATATCCATCTGGCAAACATAAACTAGGGACAACATGCTCAAAAAGAAGTCATAGGATTGGTTTAAGGGGAACAGGATGAGGCTCACTAACCCCACCATAATAAACACTCTACTAATGTATTTTTTATATATATACACGCACACATGTAGATACATATATATGTATACACACACACACAAATTAGGATCCATCTCCATTTGAGTTTGTATCTTTTGAAGTGTATGAATTTTTTCATGTATCTTTTTCTAGCTAGACAATAAACCTCACAAAGATAGGGAATGCCTAACGTATCTCCATACCACCTGGCTCGCTCAGTGTCTAGCATGCTGTTCAGAAAGGCTGAGGGTTAGGAGGCATCAAAATCCCCTGGCTAAATCAGGAGAGAGCAAGTCAGTAACATTCTGAGTAGTTGAAAACTTATTTGGAAAGCTTCTGATTAAGGAGACAGAATGAGTTAGATACTGAGAACAATATTTCTTCTCCTGTTCAGGAGTACCCTTCCCCTCAATATGATGGAGATTTCTCTGGAATATCTATGTCTCCTGGACCTTGTTTATCTTCCTTGATGCATATTCATTTGAGAGGCCAATCACATTTGGGAAAATACCATGATAAACTCTCCTAATGAAACTTGGGCAAAATGGGCAAATAGTTTCGATCTACCAAGTGTGAATGTTGGGGTGGGTAGGGGGGAGACAAGTGTGAGTTTATTTCTCCTTTGGTAACATTTCTTTTGTATATTACATTTACAAGGAGTTTTTAACTTCTTTCAGTGGCAGGGTTCCAGTGGTGGTTGGGACATCATAAGGAAAGAAGTCACTCTGCCTCCTGCTGGCCACAAACAGAAAGGCTTGAGTTCCTTTTGGCTTATTACCAGAGGTCACATTTCTCCTTCCCAGACATGAGAACTTGTGAAGGAATGGAAGACTAAAAGGGAGAGGGAAGAGTGAGCTTCCTTTTTTGCTTAGCCTGGACTAAGCTTTAGGTGGCAATAAACCATTCACATCAAATACCTCAAATCCCTCATTCTGTGAGCCAAAACCTGAGGTTGCTGCATCTCCTGCATTAGCTACCAAAACACAGGGATGTACAGGAGTCAGGAAAACCCTGGTCTGTACGCCAGCGTCCCTGCTCCCTTTCCCTGAGTGACAGAAAAGGCGAGCTCAGCTATTGCCCATATTAAGGGCTCCTATTCCTTAGAAACTCAGGGCCCCACACCAGCTTCTCCCCTGAATGGTGTCTTCAGTCTTATTTTCCTCCCTTTCCCCAAACCCCAATAAAACACACCAACTGCTTCAGAGTATTTCTGGGTTGGGTTTTTTTCGTGGGTCTTCTTTTCTTTTTTATTTCAAATACTGAAAAAGTCCCCTGGGCTCTGTGGGGCTCCCCACACTCATGGCCCCTTCTCCCCACACTCACTGCCCTTCTCCCCACAGCAAATCTATTTCAAGGACAGCACTTTTTTTTTTAATGAACAATTAACATTAATTGAGTTCTTAGGTTGCTCTGCAGAACTAGAGGAGCTGTTTGCATCTGTCACATTTAGATGGAGTTTCTTTTATCTCACACCAGATCCCCAGCCACATCCAAGCAAACAAGGCATTTTTCTACAGAGCTGAATTAGAACCCCTCATCTGTAGTCTGCTCCACTTCTTCCCCCTCACACCCACCTCACACCAGCCACATGGTTAAGGAGGAGGATAGTCAGGAATGTTTTTATCAACTCCAAGCCTGAATTCATATTCCCCCAAATCTCTCACCCCACCCTCTCAAACCCCCACCCCCACCCCCAGAATTTCACTGAGATTTCTCCCAACAGTTATTTGGAAAAAAAGAAAAACAAAAAAGGTTCAAAGTCTTGGTGCTCAGCCCAAGGGGCTCCATGCGCTGGGACACCGACGGGCAGGGGCTTCTGCCTCTCCAGCCCGCGCCCGAGCCACCTCCTGACCCCTGGCTGCAAAGGCAGGGAGAGGCAGGAGCCAGCAAAGGACCCAGGGGGGCAGCGTCTCAGGATCTGGCGGAGCCCCGGGCAGCATCATTCAACTTGGCCACTGCAGACGAACACAGAAGAAAAAGAAAACACTGTCAAGTAATAACGGAAAAACCCCTCAGTTCCATCCCAGTCTCCCCATCAGTCTTCACACTTAACCATTCAATCATTAGGCTACCTGGAATACACCTCAGCCCTATCTATAGAGTTGTTAAAAAAAAAAAAAAAAAAGAGAGAATTTCAGTCTTTTCCTATCCACACAACAAAATGTTCTCTGTCTTTTTGGAGATATCCATGAAAAAAGGACAGAAAAACAATTCTTTAGACAAGATCAAAATAACTGGAGGTTTCCAGGGGTGTAAGCTACCTGGCTCAGAGCAGGCTGAGTTACAGAGGCCTGCCCACAGCTCCTTGCAGCAGTGGAAACTGACTGGGGGCACACAGTGATGAGGTGGTGACTGTGTGGAGGCCAGGGCCAGACAACACACATGTTGTTCTGAGTGGCTTGAATAACCTTGGTTTAATCAAGGCAATTTGGATTTGGATTCTGAAATGACTCTTATTTGCCATGGAAGCTATGTACTTCATGCTGTGGAAATAGACGGCAAATACAGAATTTAGCTTGTTTCTTTGTTTGCTTAGCCTTGAAGAGGACCAGGTGGAGAAAGAGTGAGACCAACAGTTTTTCTGATTTCCCTATTTGTTCTATTCCTTCCTAAAAACCAGACTCATTGTGACCTCAGTCTTCAGGATTCAAATGGACCAACAGAGAACGCAGCTCAGACAGAAAAGAAAAAAGTACAAAATTCAAGAAGATCGGAGATGAAGAAAAGGTACAAAATTATATATATATTTATATATATAATAACATGACATATCTATGTACAACACAGCTGGGACAGTTGAGGAAACTATACAAGGATGTTTGGCATTTTCCCCCTCCCACATGGACTTTAGACTAAGGAAGACAGCATGAGGAAATGGAGCAAGAAACACAAATTATATACAATTACAAGGGACAGTCAGGGAGTGTGGGGCCAGGGAATCCGGGGATCCTGCTCTCTCCATTCCTTCCTCACCAACATTTTCCTATCCAATCTGAACGACAGGCTGAGAGTGAATGGCCAGTCAGGAAAGAAGTATATAAGCACCCTGTCTCTCCACATGCGCACCAGCAAGTTCATCAGTCATTCTCATCGCGCCAAGTGTTTGACCTCTCAGAATTTCTGAGGTGAGAGGACAAGAGACAAGACACACTCTTCTTCCCCTGAACAGTTCTCCCCCTGGCCCTTTCTGTCATAACTAGCAAGCTGCATTCAGTAAAATTCAGGACTGCCTAATGATAACTCAATTGAAGATGCTGACCACCTGCAACCCCTTCCGTCCACCTGTTGACGAATCAGCATTGCTACTTCTCATCACACAGGGGCTGGGTTACAGTGCTCTGGGAAGGCAGAGATTTCTCAGTGTTCCTTTTCTCTCTCCCTAACTACCCTCCCCAGCTTCCTCCAAGGTGAATCATCTCCTAAGAACCTGCTGCTCCAGCCCTGCAGTAGTGCTAAGCCCTGGAGACTAGCTCAGTTCATCCATTTCCCTCTTGTCTCCCTAACAATGTGCCTGGCATTGGATTACAGCTGAAATGTCGGACTCCACGTGTGCATGACTGAGCATGTTTCCTCAGGCCTACAGCTCAGCTGCCAGAGCAGCTTTTAGCAGCGAAGGCCCAGATTGTAGGCCAGGAAAGTGGGCGGGAGCAGAAGCAAGAAGCTTCTATAGCCAGTTTCTTAAAATTCTTTTTCGTGACCCTCAAAATCATGATACTTCTAAGGCCCTCTTGCCTGAATTTATAAGCCCCAAATCTCAACTTCGTCTCTCCCCATGTAGTCTTCAAACGGTTCCCCTCTGTAGGCACACACCCATGGGCCTTCCTCACTTTTAGATTTACAATGAATAGCACAGAGTTTTTCAGTTGGCAGTTATTGGACTTAAAAACCAATCAATCTTATCTGTATTCAACTCTATTTTACAAATGAGGAAACAAATCCAGAGAGGTTAAATGACTTGACCAAGGTTACACATCAGTTCTGTAAAGACTGAGTACAACTAGAACCCAGTTATCTTGACTCCTAAACCAGTGCTCTTTCCACCATCTCATGATACATTCAAAAGCAACATGCTAGAAGAGAGAGAGAAGGTGCCCATTTTATGTGGATAATGGTCTCCAATCTATTTACATTATTTAAGAGCCAGGGCAAACTGTAAGAGACACTGACTGAGTAAGGGAGGGTAAGTGAGCATTATAATTTTAGGCAAGCAAATCAGTTTTTCTTTTTTGAGGATTCTCTAAACCTGCCATAATGGAAACATGAAGCAATGGCAGGCTAAGGGACACAACACTTAGAAGCACAGAAAACAGATCTCATTCAATCTACCTTTCCCAACTCTGTCAAGTTAGCCTCGGGATGTTAAATCTGCTGTAGTATTCCCAAGGCTTAGCCTAACTAATTTGGGGATAGCCTCTTTCAAAAGGAGAAATCACATCTCCCCAGTTTCTCATACAAAAGAAAAAAACAGTTTGCAGCATTATCCAATCCTAGTCTCCTATTTCTGGACCCCTACCTGGGCTACAGTGAGGGTGTGGAAATCTTAATTAAACCAGAGAAATGAACTCAGAGCCCCTCTTCAACTCGCACTGCCTTCTCAGCAGCCCCCAGCAGAATCACAGTCATTTCTGGCTAGCAAGCTGAGAAGATCTAACTAGGTGCCCATTCTATCCCTGCCTATGATATACAAAAGTCCAGTGAGTGAGTAAGGGGAGGAGAAGGGGGGCCCAGGTTACCCCGCAAGCTTGCTGGTGACGAGCGAGGACTTTCTCTGGGGCAGATCCTGTGGGGTGGGGATGTGGTCACCAGTCACCAGGTTCTTGTCTGGTCCTGCGCTTGGCAGCTGCTTATTCTTCATCTTGGCTTTGGCCATGTTGTAGTCTCCTGAGTCAAAGTACTTTTGCTAAGAGACAAGAGAGAGGCTTAGGTGAGTGAGGAGCTCTGGCCTTCCTCAAAAGCAAGGAGACTCACATCCATTACAAACTCCTATGTACACTCGGGTCTTTCAAAGCTTCTTTGATTAACCTCATGCATACATAACTTAGCATTAATCACATTTACTTTATGTCTTCTCCCCAATGCATTCTGGCTTTTTCAGGAATGTGAGCAATTTCCTAGCTGGAGTATAGATTTTTTGGAGTTAAGAGATAGCCCCTACATCCTTTGTAGCCCCATCAGTAAAGGATGGTTCAAACAAATTACTGACTTTATTCATAAAGGCTTACTGAGGACCTATTAGCCTCCAATGGGCTTGGTGCTGGGGAAACGGAAATAAGACATAATGGTCAATCTGGGGCTATCATAGCAATCAGCAGGAGATCAACCTCAAGCCAACAACCTCAAAATTAAAATTCATTCTCTCAGACCATGAATAGAAACTGGGCTTGTTCGTGAGGAAAATGTACTTTCCCTCGGACTCCCACCACTCCCACACATGTTCCATGGCTGTGACAGCCTGCCCACGCCTGCGTTGCCTACAGCAAGGTAAGCTGCAAATCAGCATCACATCATCCTCTGTGACTAAGACTCAATAACTAGGATTCTCCACAGGGATCTCCTGCTCTCTCCATTTCATCCACACAGAGGACCACACTCCAGTTTAATGAATTTACAATCCCTCAGTCAGCTTTAGGTACCTCTGGGGACTTCTGAAATGATGCACGCCCAAATTTAGCTCTAATCCTAAAAGTGCAGTCCTGGAACTCTCACTATCCAAAGAGGCAAATGCCTGGGGGCAGTCAGCATACCAGTCTCTAACACCCTTCCCTCATTCCTCCAACTCCTCATACCCAAATGCCCTGACATAAAGCCTTAATTTCCTATATGGAAAATCAGAACATAACTGATACCATATCAGGGACTTACAATAACTTGCCTTGCTCTTTATAAGTTTCTAATTCCTTTCTACCACTGCCCAACAACAAAACCTCTAGATCAGTCTTCAGTAGAATCTCTACAGATCTCAACCCTAAAGCCCCCCTTTAGCTCCAAAGTCAGAGGGTAAGATCGTGCTCCATACCCCTTTCTGGAGTCTCTTCATGAGGAAGTCGGAGCCTCCAGGCTTTTGTCCTAGGCTTGGATATTTGGCCTTTAGCTTTGCCTCCTCAGCTCTCTCAGGGAGAATACCTTCTTTCTCCTGCGTGTCCTGGAGGAAACAAATGGGCCAATAAAATTAAAGACTGAGAAGCAACTGCTTCTAATATCTGATAACCTTTATACTATCAACTTTTCCTGGAGATCTACCCACTTGCAAACACGCTATCTCCACTCTGCTCTTAAATAAAGCTAGACCTTTGTTCAAATCCTTAAAGCTCAAGATGACTGTACTGTGAGAAGAAAAAGACCAGCTGCTTCTCACACTATGCCCTGGGAACCACCTCCGTGACCTGCGAGCACTAGGTTTAATACCTAAACACAATGCTTTAATCACGGAGTGAGCCACTGCTCACTCAGCACAGAAGACAGAAAGCTAACAGGGCTTCTGGTGATACAAGATGAGTAGGAAAGTTCCCTGGCTGTCCCTAACACACAGTACAGGTTGAATGGGAAATAAAGGGGATAATTCTGCTGAGACGTTCCCTCATTATTCCAAGTCTAACACAGTTATCTGATAAGTCCGTGGAGGAGGCTATGTGGCCTTTTCCAGAAATCTCCACCTTAATAGAACAGCATTGCTTCAGCATTTCCATAAACATTGTGGTAGGAAGGTGACAGGTAAACAGAAATGAAAATAACACTGTTTTCAACCTCAGGAAAACAAAGATACAGTAGGTTAACTAGTATTTACCCACCAGTTTTTGCCAAAAAATCAACACTTTCCCTAGTGTGGCAAGCGATGGAAGTTTAGGTAACGTGCCAAGAACTCAATTAGCTTGCAGAGGCTCTCTTGTTGCGACTTTCTTCTTGCCTTTTGTGGGCCCCGCCGCCCTCTTTTTTAATGACTCTCTAAAAGGGCCTAAAGCCAATTTGTGGCTCCTTATTTAGCGGAATCATATTCCCTTCCCTTGAAAATCCGGCACAAATTAACACCAGGTGTATTTCACGAACCTCTGAGCCCAATACCAAACGTTCTAAGTCAAATACAAACCCCAGAGGAGGTTTATCTGGCGTGTTTTCATCACAGAATTGCGGGTGAACTAAGTAAGTCTCACTACCTTGGAAGTCTGGGGGGAATAGGGCGGCGTCTTTCTTGTCACGACTCTCTCGGCGTCTTTTCTAGGTTAAACCTCCATTATTCTGTACGGAACTCCAGTCTTCAACCTTGTTCGGTCCTCATCGAAGGTGGGCAACAGACCGTCCCCAACCATCAAAATAGGTCTCTAGAGAAAGTTGCCGCCTTAAACCAGCTACGATAATAATTACTCTTCTCCCTTCCCCCACCGCTGGTCCTTTTTAAACGTCTTTACCTCGAACTGTTTCTTTCTGAGGATTTAGGATGCGGCCGCAGCCTGGGTGTGGGGTCTTTTACCGCTACTAACCAATAACACTCCGCAACCCGGGACCACCAGACCCCTTTCATTCACCCAGTCTTTCCAAACACCCGCCCCGCGCCCGAGCTCGGCCAATTATAGCACAGGTTTAACAGGTAGGCTTATTGGCCAATCAGAAAGGGTACACAACCGACTGACAATCGACCCAACCAACCAGTGCCAAAGCAGCAAGCCGCGCTGAGGCTCACCCTGCGTGACGCAAGAAGCGGCCAACCCCTGCAGAGCCTGAGACCATGGCGACCAATCCGCACTGGTGGGAGACCGTCTCCCGCCTCATCACGGTCGCCCCCGGATCGCCCGCCCGCACCCCCTCCGTTTCACCTGCTTCTCCTCGCCGGTCTCCTCCGCAGGGTTCTCCTCTTCTTGCTTCTGGGACATGGCGGGACCGGGATTGTGGAGTGTAGGGGGCCCGGGAAGTCAACCGGAGAAGGGAAGGGGGAGGGGAAACGGGGACAACCTGCGCTGCTGCTTCGCCTCCTGTCACTAGGACTGCTCAGTCAAAATGGCGGCCCTTGCCTGTGACGTTGCGACCGCCCCTTCGTATGGGAGCCAACAGGAAGAGGGTAGATGGGGCAATGACGTAACGATCTACCAATAGTCACTGGCTAAAGGTGGGTTTTGTGGAGGCGACGGGCAAGCTGGAACACCAATCTGGAAAGAGAATGAGCCACAAGGACCAATTGGAAGCCCGTGGGGGATGTTACGGGGCGGTGCTGTTAGCTTGGGGGGTTTTGCTCCTTTGGTGGGATGAGACTTCTTTCAATTCCACCACCCCGCCCCCGGGATGCTTTGCTGAGCTTCAAACTGGAGAGCGAAAGGATGGAAACGTTTTTTTTTCAGGTGGAAAGGATTAAGCTTTGCGCAGTGTTAGCAGAAAATTATCAATCTCCGGAAAATAATTTGGAGGTCGGAGTGGACTTTAAAGCAGTACTCAACACTATTCCTATGTGTAATTTGGTGTGTGGAATGGAGAGACTGAGTCCTCAACCAGAGTCGTGCAGAACACAGGCGGCCTGTGTTCCAAAATTTAACTCTTACGTACAGTTTTATTCTTGTTCAGGCTCATCCCATGAGGACCAAGCTCCAAGCACAGTTCTAGGTACATGGTTAACATTTAGTAACTATAGTTAACGCTATGTAGTTAACCTATCCTGAGTCACAGTTCAACAATATTTCTTGAGCGTCTGTTTGTAGTGGTACTGTATTAGTTTTACAGAGGATACATATACAGTAAAGACGTCTCTGCCTTGGAAAGCTTAGTTTAGTGGGCATGTGAGGAGGGTTTTCACAGTGTGCCAGGTGTACCCTAAATCCCCAAGATTAAATAGATACATCTTGCTGGAGTGTTAGTCAAAAAGCATGGCACTTTTATATTAAAAACAGTCTATTAATGGTAACACTGAAAAATTCATATTAAAATTTAATTTTCCGAGTAACTTCTTGTGACAAATAGCCTTGGGGATATCTGTTCATTTTTCTGTATAATTAGATGCACTTCTAATGGAAAAGTTTGAGAAGCACTGGAATACGTAGATTATTCTCATACAAGGCAAAATCTGGTAAGCACTGAAATAAAAGTTATTAAAAAGCTATGGGGTTCAAAGAAAGGCTCATATTCAGTTTAGGGATGAAAAAAAAAGACTTCATGACTGAGGTGGTATTTGAAATAAACTTGAAAGAACTAACAAGTTTATCAGGTAAAGATGAAGGAAGGAAGGATATTTAAGGTGATGAACACAGCATGAAGGCTAGAAAAACAGAACTGAGTCCAGAACATGGAGGGCTTTGAATGCCAGGATAAGGAATTTGTGAATAATTTAGTAATCCATGAAAGACATTTAAGCTTTTTAGACCGGAGAGTGGCAGATCAGAACAGCTCTTTAGGAATATTAATCTGGTGGTAATGAATAAAGATAATTCAGAATTCCAAGCAGAAAGATACTAGAGGTGGGCAGTCTAGCCAGGAGTCCACTGCTATACTCTAGGTGGTAGATAAATAGGATTTAAACTAGAAATGTGGTAGTTTAGAATACAAAACAGTGAACGTAATTGAGAGAGTCTGTCGCAATGGAATCTACTCGATTAGCAGCTGATTGAGTATAGGCAATGAGGAGGCTGTGCCTCAAGTCGACTCTATATAGAAGCAATACATTCAAGAAGGGGACTCAATTTGCAAATGGAATTGGAAGCAGACAGAAAATGAGGTGTTCAATTTTGAAAACATTGACTTTTTAAAAGCCAGTGAGCTATTTGGTGGAGATATCCAGTCACTAAAGACTTAAGATAAATGACCTCTGAGATCTCCATATCTGAAATTTTAGGGTTCTAGGAAATATAGATCTGGAGTTTGAGAGAAAAGTAGAATCTGAATAAAATGAATAAAATTTGGGCTTCTTTAAATAAATATAAATAAAATTGTGGAAGTAGATGGGATCACTGAAGGAGAAAGTTAAAAAGAAAAATAGGTCCCAGGGCAATAACCTGGGGAAAAGTCGGCAAGGGACGCAGAGACAAATGATCAGAGTGGTAAGGAGAAGAACCAGAAGAAGTGACAGAGAAGTTAAAGATGGAGGGGATAAAAGCTAATTGCAAGGGGTTGAAGAGTGACGAGGTGGTAGCAATATTCAGTGAAGCAAAGAAAGGAATTAGGGCAATTACCAGCAAATTTTCTTTTCTGGAGGGTAGGCAAGACTCAAGCATGTTTTTAGAAAAGGGGAAGAGGCTAATTAAGAAAAATTTAAAATGTAATGATCTACTTTAAAGAAGAGATCATGAAAGAATTAAAGTCTCAGAGGAAATCATTAGTTCAAGAAGGAGAGAGGTAGACAGGACTTTGGCAACTGTAAATGGAGAGTGGGAGGGGAAATGTACAGAGAGATTTTGAAGTGGCTAAATGTTTAGGGAAGTCACATTGAATGGACTTGCTTTGAGGTCGATCTTTTGAGAATAAAAAGGATGCCAGGGTGGGATGGAGGATCTAGGAAAAATAGGGGTAGAAACAGCACCATAGAAAATAGCAATGATTCAAAATACCAAGATCTACCTGAGATTAGCTAAGTATGAATTTGTAGTAGTCCCAATCAGCATGGCATCGTCAGTAACTCCTGGCTGCCTTGAAATGGAGAAAACAGCCTGAGTTAACTAGGACAAAGGACTGGTAAAGAAGGAACAGTGGAGGGAGGAGATTGGTTTGCCACTTTGTTGAAATGGCTGATGATAGCACCTAGATTCTTTAGGAAAGACAGAATGAGGTTGATGAACTGGGAGAATGGGAAGGAGGTGAAGAACTGGCGAGACAGATGAAGCTCAGATTTGGTGGGAATGACTGATAGAGCCATAAGAGTAGGAAGTTGCAGTGAGAAGGAAGTTTCAGTTTGTATCTAGGAAGGTGGAGAAATTATAGGTTATGATGAGCTCTAGCCTATAATAATCATAATTAGGGGCAGATATGGCACGACTACAAAAGTCACTGATGTTGACATAATCAAGTAAATGTGAAGTCACAAATGTTCAAGTCCCACAGCATTATGACAAGGAAGGAGGTTAGGACGGTGATTGTGACCCATGCATTGGGGGTGAGCTGTACGTCTCTAACACATGTATTTAAGTATGTAAGGCACCATATTGTGTTCCTTACATTATGTAGAAACAACTCCAATATTAGATGATGTATGACACTTGCCAAATGAGTTTTATTTAAAGGTGTTTAAAGGATTATTTCTGGCTGAGCTGGTCAAAGAATGTTTCAGGTGAGGTAGAACCTAAGCTGGGACTACGAGGATGAATAGGAAGTTTGGAGACTGGCAAAGGAAGGGAGAAAAGGGAGACAATTTAGAGGATCAGCTATCTTATAAAAGGTTAGAGGGTGACTGACCCCTGATTGAGGACAATGGAAAAGGGAGAGAGAAACTGTAGCAGGAATAACAACTTCTGGGAGGGAGTGAGATCCTGTCAGCCCAGCAAGACTCCTCCTTCATCTAGTGAACTTTGAGCATTCATAGCATGTGCTGGGTATTGTGCTGAGCACCACGGATGCAAAAATAAAAGACAGTCTCTTCAAGTTGTGCACAGATGAGTGAGGAGATAAGAGATAAAGATAATTTACACTGGAGAAGAGCATCAAATGCAGCTTCCTGGAGGGGATGACATTTGAAGGAAGTATAGGAACACTCAAGGTAAAAAGAAAGGGTGGAGAAGCTCTTGTCAGACAGAAGGAGCCTCATGTGAAAAGACTCAGAACCATAAGAAACTCCATGTACTGGATCCTTGGTTCTCAAACTTAGCTGACTAGAAATTCCCAGGGAACTTTATAAAAATACTGATTTCCTTAGCCCTATTTCACCCCAATTGAATTGGCATCTCTGGGCGGGGGCCTGGGAACCTGTATTTTGAAAAGCTCCCTAAGGAGAGATTGCAAATAAGGTGGATCTGGGAACCTGTGTGGAGCGGCAGGACATGAAGCTGTTCAGGTTGCTGGGACCCTGAGGAGACTTGTAAGTCATGCTAATGTGTTAGGGTTTCACGAAGACAAAGGGAGCCTCTGATTTCAAGCAGAGAAATGGTATGGTTAGATTTGGGATTTGGAAAGATTGTTTTTAACAGGTGAAATTAATTTTTAATATATTTAACCCAATATATCCAAAATAGTATTATTTAAACATTTAATCAACATTTTAAAATTATTTTTCAAGCTTTCTTATTTTTATTATTTCATTGAGGTCATATTGGTTTATAACATTATGTAATTTTGGATGTACATTATTATATATCAGTTTCCGTATAGGCTGCATCGTGCTCACCAATAGTCTATTTTCTATCCATCACCATACATATGTGCCCCTTTACCTCTATCACCCACCCCCCTACCCCCTTCCCCTCTGGTAACCACTAATCTCTTCTTTTTGTCCAAGTGTTTGTTTATCTTCCATATATGACTGAAATCATACAGTGTTTGTCTTTCTCTGTCAGGCTTATTTTGCTTAACATAATACCCTCAAGGTCCATCCATGTTGTTGCAAATGGGACGATTTTGTTTTTTTTATGGCTGAGTAGTATTCCACTGTAGATAGATACCACATCTTCTTTATCCATTCATCAATTGATGGGCACTTGGGTTTGCTTCCACATCTTGGCTATTGTAAATAACGCTGCAATGAACATAGGAGTGCATAGATCTCTTTGTATTGTTGATTTCTTGTTCTTTGGATAAATACCCAGTAGTGGGATAGCTGGATCATATGATATTTCTATTTTTAATTTTTTTGAGAAATCTCCATACTGTTTTCCATAGTGGTTGCACCAGTTTGCATTCCCACCAGCAGTGTATGAGGGTTTCTTTTTCTCAACATCCTCTGCAACACTTATTATTTCTCGTCTTGTTAATTATAGCCATTCTGACGGGTGTGAGGTGGTATCTCATAGCAGTTTTGATTTGCATTTCCCTAGTAATTAGTGATGTTGAACATCTTTTCATGTGCCTATTGGCCATCTGTATATCTTCTTTGGAAAAATATCTGTTCATATCCTCTGCCTATTTTTTGATTGAGTTGTCTCTTTTTTTGTTGTTGAGTTGTATGAGTTCTTTATAGATTTTGGAAATTAACCCCTTGTCAGATATATGATTTGCAAATATTTTCTCTTAATTGGTGGGTTGTCTCTTCGTTTTGTTCCTGGTTTCCTTTGCCTTGCAGAAGTCTGACATAGTCCCGTTTATTTTTTCTTTTGTTTCCTTTGCCTGAGTAGACATGGTATTCAAATAGATGCTGCCAAGAGCAGTGTCAAAGAGTGTATTGCCTATAATTTCTTCTAGAAGTTTTATGGTTTCAGATTTTATATTCAAGTCTTTAATCCATTTTGAGTTAATTTTTTGTGTAAGGTGTAAGATAACGGTCTACTTTCATTCTTTTCCATGTGGCTGTTCAGTTTTCCCAACACCATTTATTGAAGAGGCTTTCCTTTCTCCATTGTATGTTCTTGGCTCCTTTGTCAAGGATTAGCTGTCCATAGATGTGTGGTTTTATTTCTGAGCTTTCAATTCTGTTGGATTTGGAAAGATGTAACTCTGGTAGCCATGTGGGAATTGGACTGGAGGGGAGAGGGAGACCAGCTGATCTCTGATTGTGGTCATCCAGGCAGGACTTGAGAGGCCTGATCAAAGCCAGGGGCCCTGTGATTGGAGACGAGCTGACGAGACAAATGATATTGGATGTAGGGAATAAAGGTGAATGAATTCCAACTTCTTGAAAGAAAGGTGGTGCCATTTACAGAAAAGCAAATACACGGAGAAGAGCAGATTGGAGGAGGGAAAGTAAGGAGAGAAGAGGATCTGAACTTCTTCCATGTTTATTCATCATCTTTCAGTCTTTTATTCTTCCTTATGCCTTAATTTTTCAGGGCAAGACATACATCTTTTCAGGGTGTGAGATGAGATGTCTGGGAACAACACTATAAAATTCATCAGTGCGTAAGCGACATTCTGTAGAAGAAGGGGGGGCAGGAACATCTAGGTTAAGACACACATCATTAGCACCCTCTGACGGGCCGGACTGAGAACACCAGGAAATTAACCCAGCTGAAGCCTCTCCTTGCCTCTTCTACACATTTACTCTTAGGGCTGGCCTTAAGAGTACCCTCGGGAAAGCAGCTAAGTGATCAGAACAATTCAGTATTAAAGATAATTTTCAAAAAAGTAAAATCACAACTCATGCAAATGAGGGAACTAGTAAGATGTTAAACTGGTTCAAAAGAGAATCTGAAGACCAACACATATATGGGCAATTAGGAATATGGAAAAGAATTTCTTAATAGTTGTAAAATTGGTCATTATTTATGGGGCAAAAAATATAATGTTTGGAATTATCTTTTCCATAGGGTGGAATTCAATCATATCTCACTGGACAAAATTCACTTGTCTTTCTATGTATATGAATCATTTGCATTGCCATCAGTTCTCTCAACTTACAAATTGTAAAATAGTTCAAAGACAATGAAAGGCATAGATCAAATAACTCTGAAGGCTCCTCTAGACAATACCCAATAACATTTTTGCCCATTTCAAAGACTTTTATAATTTTTCCTCTGAGAATAAAAAAGCCTCTCTTCTCATAAATATCTCACCTCTGCCTTCCATTGCATTTAAGTTCCTGGTTAAAGCGCAAATATATTATCCAGAAGATACCAAATCAACATTATCAGTTACCATTTTAAGCTTGGATTAAGTAGAGGCTTGAGTGGTTAAGTTCACAGCTTCACTTCGGCAGCCTAAGGTTTCACTGGTTCGGATCCTGGGCGTGGACCTAGCACTGCTCATCAAGCCATGCTGAAGTGGCGTCCTACATGCCACAATTAGAAGGATGCACAACTAAAATATACAACTGTGTACTGGGGGGATTTGGGGATAAGAAGGAAAAATACAAAATCTTTTAAAAAAAGAAATATATAAACTTGGATTAAGTAATCAGATCAAATTTAGTTAACAGCTACACTGTGAAATACTGGCTTAGGGAAGGCCCTAGAGAAAATCACAGAAAGAGAAAGGAAGAAAATTTACTTAGCACTATCATGTGTCAGCTACTAATAGCAGCTTACTCATTGTAGTATTTGTATTTAAAAAGTCTTCAGCCCAAAGAGGGCAATTTTAACTCAAAAGAATGGATCACTAATGAAGTTTAATGTGCCAGTTAAAAACTTGTGAGGGAGAGTTGGAGCAGAGGGCTTTCAACCTTAAAATCCTGTCAGTGGGGGTGGGGTGGGGAAGAGGTGGAGGCTGGGGCAGGGGGAAAGGAGAGGGCAGGCTTAAGAAGGGTATCAGGAGCCAGCCTTGATGGCCTAGTGGTTAAAGTTCAGAGCTCTCACTGCTTCGGGGGCCCAAGTTTGCTTCCTGGTCCTGGAACCACACTGAACCACACCACCCGTCTGTCAGTTGCCATGCTGTGGTGGCAGCTCACATAGCACTAAAACTAGAAGGCCCTACAACTAGGATATATAGCCATGCACTAGCGTTTGGGGAGGAAAAAAAAATATTACAGTTGGGTTTCTTGGGCAGCCAACCAGGTAGCATGATTCTCTCTCTTCAAACCTCTGCTTTCTCTCATTCCCTCTCCTTTCCTCTTTTCCTCTTCCTTTTTCTTCTTTTTCGATTGTCTAGACTTCTCCTTCCCAACTTCTTTTCCTTTTCATTTCAGGCTTCTAAGATGTGCTTTTCCTCAACTTTTCCCCCATTTAAGCTTTTTCCATTTATCTGAAAAACTCTGTTAAGGTAAAAATGGTCAATGTTGTTAGAAGTCAGCAGGTCAGTTGCCCTTGGAGGGTAGTGGCTGGGAGGGAGCGTGAGCGGGGTTTCTGAAGTGCTAGTAATGTTCTGTTTCTTAATCCTGGTGCTGGTTACATGGGTGCATTCAGTTTGTGAAAACTGAGCTGCACAGTTATGATATTTGCACTTTTCTGTATGTATATTTCAATAAAAAGCTTAAGTGAAAACAACACAATACAAAACAAATAAAAATCCCCTCTGTTTTTCACCTGCCTTAGGGAAGTGTGCGGATAATAAAAGAGGGTATAAAGGAGTGTAGGAAACGATCTTCATATTTTTGCCCAGAATCACCAACCACTGCTAATTTTCCAAGGTCTAAAGATTCCATTTTTGGCTTATTGACAAGGGGCAGTGGCAATAGGAATGGAAGGGCATAGAAAAATGAGACATATTAAGAACTTAGACCAACAGAACTTGGTAACCAGTTGAATGTATGGCTTGACTGGATAGAGGAAAGGGATAAAAGAAGGCAGGTTAAGTTCAAGCTAGGTCATGTAGAGGAAGAAAATGGAAACTATTGGTCGAATCAGGTTTGGGCAATTATGGTGAAAATATATTATGAATATGTTTAAGAGATTAGTTTAAGTATCTAAAAGATAAACAAGTTCTTTTGGAAAACACTTTCTGATACAAGCTAAGATATTTCTAACTCCAAGCTCTGCTTAAGAGTAATATATAGGGGCCAGCCCCATGGCCGAGTGGTTAAAGTTATGCACACTCCACTTCAGTAGCTTGGGGTTCGCAGGCTTGGATCCCAGGTGTGGACCTACTCCACTCACCAGCCATGCTGGGGAGGCATCCCACATACAAAGTAGAGGAAGACTGGCACAGATGTTAGCTCAGGGTGAATCTTCCTCACAAAAAAAAGAAAAAAGAGTAATATATAAAAACTATGATCACTAAGGGAATGATTTAAATCACACTTTTACCCTTGATATAGCTAAATTGCTGAGCATTAGGAAGGGGGGAACTTAGAATTAAAGCCAATAAAAAAGACTGGAGTTTCACTAAAACTAGCCCAACATCTGGGGTATAAAGTATGTTTAGTAATCTATTTGTGACTGGGTGGGAGGAGGTGATAGTTTAGACAGAGGGATTAGGGAGGACCTGAGATATCTGAGCAGAGATCTGAATGAAGTGGGCGAGTGAGCCAAGCTGCTGTCTGGAGGAGAACTGGTCCAGGCAGAGGGAACAGTAAATGCAGAGCTCCTGAAACAGGGACATGTTAACTTGAGAAACAGCAAGGTCAATGTAGCTAGAGCCAGAGAAAAAGAGGAGATGTAGGCAAGGATCAGATCACTTTTGGCTTTCAGGCCGTGGGAAAGGCTTTGGATTTTATTTTGTGTGTGACGGGCAGCCAGGAGATGGTGTTGAGCAGGGGAGTAACACAGGTTGATTTATGTATTAAACGGATCACTCTGGCTGCTCTGTTGGGGCCAAGTGTGGAAGCAGCAGCAGGAAATCAATTAGGCTTTTATAAAAGTTCAGGGAAGAGATGACAGTGGCTTGGACTAGGGACTTGTAACTACTAGGGGGTAGTAGTTACAGAGAAGGCTGAAAATGGCTGGATGTGGGATCTATTTTGAAGGTACAACCAACAGAATTTGCTGTTGTGAGAATCAAGGATAACTTCAAAGTTTTGGGCTGGAGCAACTAGGTGAATGATGGCACCATGTACTAATATGGTGACATCTGAGGTGGGAGGTTTAGGAGAGGACACATAGATTTTGTTTTGGCCTTATATTCTATATAGGCATCATTTAAAATAATTACCAAGTCCATTGACTGGTGGATAAATAAAATGTGGTATATCCATACAGTGGAATATTATTCGGCAATAAAAATAAATGAAGCACTGATACATACCACAACATGGATGCGCCTTGAAAACATTATGCCCAGTGAAAGAAGCATCACAAAAGACATATATTGCATGAATTTATATGAGTAATCCAGAATAGGCAAATCTATAGAGGTAGACAGTATATTAGCGTTTGCCTAGAACTGGGAGAAATGGGGAATGACTGCTAATGGGTACGGTGTTTTTTCTGGGGTGATGAAATATTCTAAAATTGATTGTGATGATAGCACAATGCTGTGAATATATTAAAAAACCAATGAATTTTTCACTTTAGGTATATTATATGGTATGTGAATTATATCAATAAGGCTATTATAAAAAGTTATCAAAACATCATGAAGCTATGTCAATAAAGGATTTTAACCTACTAAAAATAAAAGGAAAATTAAGCAGTCAAAAGTGTTAATCCCTCTCCGTTAGCCACAGGAAACCTGGCCATTCAGACTGTCTATGTCAACGCACCACTACCAACCTAGAACAGTGTTTGCTAATAGCAAGCCAAGTATTCCTGAGTAATAATAGCTTCTTGATTGCTGGGCTCCCATGAAGCAATCATTCTTAACTTTTTTGTGTGTTTGTCAAGGACTGGATTATGTTTTGCTTTAGTATAGATCGCCACCAGTTTTCCAAAGTAGGGAAATCTGATCTTTGAGAATCTGACACAAGCTGTGTTTCTTCTCTGTCCAAAATACACACATGCACACATGCATAATGTGCAAAAATATTGTACATATTTTCAGGGTGCACAGAGACCCTCTGGGGCCTACCCAAGAAGTCCAGTTTCTATAAATTAAAGCATTGTCACAGGAATTAACAGTGGCCTTCATTTATTCAGATTTGTCTCAGCACAATCATTGCCTCCAAATTTATGACTTGACAATTAAAAAAATCTGTAGTATGGCTGGTGGGAGTGTAAATTGATATAACCATACTGTGGAAAACTGGTGGCACTATATACTAAAGCTGAACATAACCCAAACCCTACGACCCAGCAATTCCGCTCCTAGGTACATATATCCAACTGAAACGCAGTCTTAAGTTCACCAAACGTGTTCATAGCAGCTCTATTTATAATTGCCCCAAACTAGAAGCACCCAAATGTTCAAAGTAAAATAATCAATGGTCACAAAAAATACCTATTGTATGATTTCATTTATATAATGTTCAAATGCAAAACCAATCTATTGTATTAAAAGTCAGGATTCTGGTTACCTTTAAGGGGGGAGATAGTGGCTGGGAAGGTATGAAGGGGGCATTTGAGGAGCTGGTGATGTTCCGTTTCTTGACCTGGGTACTGCTTACAGGGGAATGCTCACTCTTCAACACTGAGTTGTACATTTTTATTTATTTTGATTTATGCAGTTTCCCCTAGTAATGTTATGGTTCCATGAATAGTTTAAAAAGAAAAGGTATCTAATGTGAAGAGTAAGATGGAGTAGAGAAGTGAAAGACTGATTAAAAGAAGTAATCTAATTTTTAAAACATGTCTCATATTACTTTGAGCATTTTAAAATAAAAAGTATTTGTTCAGTCTTTTAAATGTTCACAATGTTCTTAAGAATCCAGTCAGCTATTCTATTACCTTCTGTAGTCTTCTAGTCTCTCTGATCATAATAATCTTTTCCTCCTCACTCCCAGACAGAAATAAATCTAATTTCATTTAATTAGTTTAACTTAAGTTATCTAAGACCTTTTTGGCCTCCACTGGGGTTCAAGAAAAGCTGAGGTGACAGAGCTGGGGAAATTAACAAGTTTTGCTTTTTATTATTAAGGCTAACCCACAAATATTTTGAGATATTATAGCTTTAAATGTCCAGAAATATTTGGAGAAGTACTCATGTTTACATTAGGGGATGGAATTTCAACATCTCTGATATGTAAGAAAAACTTTGAATTTTTTCCCATCAAATCAGGAAGATGATGTACATCTACTGGGCTTACTTATGTGGTAGAAACATGTAGATTTGGTCAAGAAGCCCTCCCAAAGGGGCAGAAGCCCCTAGATTCCTACCTGAATTTCTAAAGTTCAGATAAAATATGCTACTATACTTAGGGAGGTTCAATGAGGTTGAGAAAAACCAAGTGGTGAACAGACTATTGATAATCAAGCAAAAAAATTCTACACAAAAACATGTCTCTTTGAAGAGCTGTTAGGGATTCCTCCCCCAGGTGAATCTACTTTTTTACAACCTTGAATGTAGACAGTGAATTGGGCTGCTAGAAAAAGGAGATTTCTGCCAGGAAGTGACCCATGCTTTGTCTGACTTGCATTCTGTGAGAATTTTACTGCTTTCTGGCAGAGATGGCTCCCTTTCTCACTTATCAACAAGAAGTCATGTCTAGGCTGTCTCTTCCCAAATCAATAGAACCTGGAACTCACCAAGGAGAAAAGGAGAGAGATGAAGGCCCTACGAAGAATTGGGGACACAGGAACAAAGATCCATGCACATATGTAATAGATAACAGGAAAATATAAAAAATCAGCTTTACTTAACTTATTTCAGCATTAAAGCAATTATTTTTATTATTTAGGGAGTAAATACATTTTTAGAAACTATATGTATATATATCTATGGGCATTTTAGCTGTGTGGAAAAGGGGAAAAATTTTTTTATCTTTTAATTAGAATCCTCTTTATAGTTTTGTTAAAATTTGATGTCAGAAAACATGTATGCAAGAAGAGAGTAGAGCAAAATATTTAACGTGTTGTTAAAAAAAAAAAGAAAACTGCCAAAAAATAACCTATCAACCTAGAATTCTATATCCAGTGAAATTATCCTTCAAAAGTGAAGGCTGAAGCCTTTCTCAGATGAAAACTGAGGGAATTTACTCTGTAAATTCTGTATGAAATGTTGACAGAAGTTATTAAGGAAGAAGGAAAATGATATGTCAAAAACTCAGTTTTAGGGGCTGGCATAGTGGTTAAGTTCGGCACACTCTGCTTTGGTGACCTGGGTTCCCTGGTTCAGGTCCTGGGCACAGACCAACACTACTCATCTGACACATTCTGATGGCGACCCACATACAAAATAGAGGAAGATTGGCACAGATGTTAGCTCAGGCTCAATCTTCCTCAAGCAAAAAGAGGAAGATTGGCAACATATATTAGCTCAGGGAACATCTTCCTCACCACCTCCCCCCTCAAAAAAAAAAAAAAAACCCCAAAACCCCCTTGGTTTTATATAAGGAAAAGCATGACAGAAGGAATAAATGCAGGTAAACAAAATTAGATAATTTGTTAGTTTCAAAAACCTGTCTTTAGTCTATCTCTTGAATATATCCTTTTAGAATGATACCTTTTGGAAATCTAGAGATATGTGAGAAGCACGCACATTCATGAAATTCAAGCACATAACAAATTATTTTGTACATATTGTTTCCCCTGCCGGGACTAGCCTTGGCTCTTCCTTCTCAATCTGAAAAGATTCTTCATGACTGAATTTTAAATAGAGGCAGGAGAGAGTAGTAGTTAAAAGCATGTGTTTGAACTCAAACTGCACTGTGTCCTTAGGCAAGCCTATTATCTCCAAGTTTTCTTTAAAATAACCTTATAGGTGTTTTTAGTGTTGAGAGGACTAAATTAGATAACATATAAAGTGGTTAGCATAGTAGCTCAGGAGAAAAGTGCTCAGTACATGAAAGCTACATGAAAGCTACTAGAAATAAATATAACTCCTCTAAGTCTTTCCTAACGTTCTCAGGAGGAATGTTACTTCTTTCTTTGTACTTCCAAATATTAAGTTTCTACTTCTATTTGAGCATTTGTCACAAAGTATCTTATTTGCCCACTTAAATGTGAGTTCTTGGGAGCTGAAACTGTGTCCTATACAACTTTTTATCGTCAGCACTTAGCAAGTGCCAGTTAACTTCTAAATACTCAATATTTTTGGATGAATTAATTACAGGCAATAAAATAAAGCAGTGTTCTCAAATTTTAATGTGCAAGCCTTCAGACTGTTTAAAATGCAGCTTCCTAAGCCCCCAAACCCAGAGACTGATTTACTAGGAACCTGCATTTTAGCAAGTTAACCCTCCCTGCTTCCAGAGGTTATTTTGGTGCAGTGGTCTTTGCTCCACTCTTTGAGAAACCCTGTATAAAGGATGACTTATGGGAACAATGCTTTATCTGAAATAAAAACAACAGGGAAGTATAAACAATCCTAGTAAATACATTTCTTATTTTCACTTGTCTTGCATTGTTCTATATTTATCACGGTTTCTGTTGAACAGCTTGTTAAGTATTTGGGGGGTTTATCTTGCCATCCTCCCCCTCCTGGTTCTATGCACCCTCCTGTCCCACTATAGTTCCGTCTGTGTTCTGTGACTTTAAGAGAAGAGGAGGGGAGCAGTTTCAGATTTTATTTGTTTTCTCCTTAGCAGTAGGACTTGATATTTTTTTAATTTTGGAGAACTAAAAGATAAATAACTGTGGGGTTTTTTGTTGTTAAAAAAAAAATAGTCTACACCCTTGTGCTATAGACATTATAAAGAAGGGAAGAACAATAAGCCAGTTACAAGCACAATTATCTTTCCACATGTTGTCAACTCTGTCATAGTTAGGTATGTTATCTATGTTTGGAACTTAAGACTCAGTTCTTAGATAAGTTCAAGTGTCACTTGCAAGTAGATATTAATAGGACAGAACATACTCATTCTCTTCATGGTAATAATGGGATAACTGGGTAACATTTTGCTTGAGATGGAGACACTATTCACTTTACAACATTAACTGGTGTTCAGGTTAGTCTTCTGCCCCCCAGCCTATATGTGTTACAATTATAATAGCTGTGTATCCATAATTTTCTACACAGGATGAAACAGAGGCTGGTATCCTAATGGAAAGGGAGAGTGTTACTGGCCTTGTGTGGAAAGTTCTTATTTCCAGTTAAAACAACTGAAGTTGTAAAACTGCAGAGAGACCAGAGAGCCAATAATCTTTATTATACAGAAATAAGAAGGCCATGTACATTAAATGAGAAGGTGTTTTGCCGTGAACATTATGCAGATTCAAACTGAAGACATCCATATCTTTTTGAGATACAATATAAAAATAAACACTGACCAAGAGTTGCAAGAAAGAACTCAACTCAACTTCTACCCCCGCAATCAAGCTGAAACTTTCCACAGGAAAACCTGGTTTCAATTCATGCTGAATTGTTCAAATGGAAAAAAAAAACTAAGCCAGGTAGAGACAACACATGGACTGGTTTTGTACTTTTAGAGCCAGACTGAAGCTCTACTCAGCCTCACATTTGAATTTGTTTCACATTAAAATTTGCATCTCTAGTCACCTAAGTGATACCTGAAGTGAAAAACGAAAAAAATGTTAATTGAGTTGGGGAATTTTGTGGGGCTAGACATGTATGGAGGAGGAGATGAAAGTTATAATCATTCATTTAATTACTTCTGATCAGGAAGATTTGATGTCAGGCCAGGGGCATCTGTATTAGCCCTTTGACAGCCTGTTTCTCTGTAATAGTCAAGAGGCAGGATCATTAAAAGTATCAGCATAATAAATGCTTGATATTAGCACAACTTGGTTACTTGTCCTCTTTATATTCCCAAATACTGGACTTTATATCAGCAGCATACTTTTGACACCCAATTGCCCCACTAACTAGACTTTTTCTTAAGCTTCTCTTTGCACTCACTACTAAATTGAAAAAACGTTTTAGAAATTTGGCTAGAAAGATGGTTGTCTTGAAACAAGACTAATGACTAGGAGGATGTCTGTGCATTAAATATAGACAAAACTACTTTCAGAACCCTTAAATATAGACAGAATCTATCAATTTATGTAGAAAGGCAAAAAATAGGGAACAGGAAGATCTGGAGTTCAGATATTCTGTCCGGACTCTGAATGCTGCTATTTAGCAATCGAAAGTTACAACTGCCTCAGCTCACTCAGAGCAGAGCCACTGAAAACAGTCCAGGGGAGCCAGGAAATTCTGACGCCACCCCTCCCTTACAAACTGTAATGCTGATTGCATGAAGGACGTGGTTGAGAGATACATTTCTTTCATTTAGACTTTTGTCCTAATGAATGATCTAGTAGGATAATGCTAATAAAGACGATAGAATATATTTCTGGTTCTAGGACTGTGAGAACCAGGAAATCAAATTTGGAATATTCTCATTAGATTAGAAAAGGAAAGATGAGAAAATCCCTAGTGGGACATATAATCCCAGAGACCATCTGCTCCAAAAATTAGTTTTGTTTCCATTGCCCCTTATTTAAAGAGACAGTTATTTCAATAAGCTACATTACTTAGCAGAGTCTGAGAGACAAAGACTGAAAACAGGTATTTAAGATAGAAAACAAACTTTAAAAAATGTAATACAGTCATGCACCACATAATGACATTTCCGTCAACGATGGACCACATATATGACAGTGGTCCCATAAGATTAGTACCATATAGTCTAGGTGTGTAGTAGGCTATACTGTCTAGGTTTGTGTAAGTACACTCTGTGATGTTCACACAATGATGAAATCGCCTAATGACACATTTCTCATAATGTATCCCCAGTGTTAAGTGATGCATGACTGTAAATGGTTTGTTCTACATCTCATTCACATTCTGTGGCTGGAGAACTCCAAATCCCACTTAGATATTCCTGTGTATCCAAAACCACATTGGATGAAAGTAAACGAAGAAATGAAAGAAAATGTTTATTGGGTGTGTGTGGGTTCACCCAGTTATTCACATCTGGAGTGGAAGTATAGGGAGAAATAAAGTCTACTTATAATGGTCAAGGTCTGTGGAGAAGCCCTGAAATTGCTCTCCCTAAATCATGAGTCTGATTCAAAAGAAGGAAAAAAAATTGATGAAAAATATCTCATCACACAAAACTCAGTGATGATGTCTCTGACAGTCACCAGCTAGTAGACGAAAAAGGAGAAACCCACCTGTTGGCTTTAGGATTTATTGAAGGCTGCTAGCACAGCCCAGATCATCTCTGTGGCACTGTGCTTTGTTCCCTCTACTTCAGGGTCCAGTTCTACTAGGTCCTTGGCTCGATTCATTGCCATATCATACTTGTCATCTGTCAGAGAGGAGAAGACATTCTCTAGTACATCGGAAGAGTGGGCTAGCACCAGGAGTGCTAGTGTTCGCTTGTCCATACGCTGAGGGTCATTTACCCACCGCTCTAGGACACTATCTTGAAGTTTTTTCACTAGTCGTTGTTTCTCTGTTGTATTGGTCACTGGATGAGTAGTCATGTCAAATAGAAGGAAATTCTGCTTCTCAGTGGTTAGAATACCCTTCTCTACTAGGTTCTTTGCAATTCTCTCTCTTACATTTCTCAGCTGGTACTGTAGTTTGAAGGGGTTCCAGGTCTCACCTATGGGGAAAGGAAATAGAAGACTTGAACAACACTAGACCTAATGAGACATGTATAGAGCATTCCACTCGAAAATAGTAGAATACACATTCTTCTCAAGTGCACATGGAGCATTCTCCAGGATAGGCCATATGCTAGGCCATAAAACAAGCCTTAATAAATTTAAAAGGACTGAAAAACATACAAAGTATGCTCTCCAACCACAAAGGAATTAAATTAGAAATTAAAAACAAAAAAATTTTGGGAAATTAAAAAATATGTGGAAATAAAACAACACACTTCTAAATAACTAATGAGTCAAAGAAGAAATCACAAAGAGAATTTAAAAAAAATACTCTGAGTTGAGCGAAAACAAAAAAACACAACATATCAAAATTTATGGGATGCAGTTTAAAGCAGTACTAAGAGGGAAATTTACAATTCCAAATACTATATTAGAAAAGGAGATGTCAAATCAATAATCTAACCTTCTACCTTAAAAAACTAGAGAAAGAAGAGCATACTAAACCCAAAGCAAGCAGAAGAAAGGAAATAATAAAGAATAGCGAAGAAAAAGAGAAAATAAAAATAACAAAGAAAATCAATAAAATCAAAACTTGGTTCATTGAAAAGATCAAAAAAACTGAGAAGCGTAAACTGACCAAGGGAAAAAAAGAGAAGACTCAAATTACTAAAATTAGGAATGAAAGAGGAGACACATCACTACTGACTTTAAAAAAATAAAAAGGGTTATAAGGGAATACTAGGAACAACAGTATGCCAACAAATTAGATAACCTAGAAGAAATGGACAAATTCTTTGAAACACACAAATTACCCTAACTGACTCAAGAAGACAGAGAAAATCGGAATAGATCTGTAACAAGTAAACAGATTGAACAAGTAATTTTAAAACTTCCTCCCACAAAGAAAAGTGTAGCCAAGTTGGCTTTACTGGTAATTCTACTGAACATTTAAAGAAGAATTAATACCAACTCTTCACAAACTCAAAAAAACAGAAGAGGCGGGAACACTTCCTTAGTCTATACAGTAAGTTTTACTCTGATATAACCAGACAAAGACACATCACAGGAAAACTACAGGCCAATATCCTTTATGAATATAGGTGCAAAAATTCTCAACAAAATACTAGCAAAACAAACCCAGCAACATATAATAAAAACTATATAATGTGATCAGGTGGAACTTACATCAGAAATGCAAGGTTGTTTTAACATCCAAAAATCAATTATGTAATACATCCTCTCAATAGAATAGAAAGCAAAAACCAAGTGATCATCTCAATAGACACAAAAAAAGTATTTGATAAAATCCAACCCCCTTACATGGATAAAAACACTCGACAAACTAGGATTAGATGGGAACTTTCGCAACCTGATAGAGGCTATTTGGGAAAAACCCACAGTTAGCATAGTACTTAATGGTGAAAGAGGGAATGTTGTCAGGAACAAGAGAAGGATGTCCATTCTCATCACTTCTATTTAGCACTGTACAGGAGGTTCTAGCCAGGGCAATTAGGCAAGAAAAAAAAAGAAAAGGCATCCAGATTAGACAAGAAGAAGTTAAACTATTTTTATTTTCAGATGACATGATCTTGCATATAGAAAAATCTAAGGAATCCACTTAAAAAGTATCAGAGCTAATAAGTTTGGCAAGGTTGCAGGATACAAGATTAATATATAAAAATTAATTGAGGGGCCGGCCCGGTGGCACAGCGGTTAAGTTCACACATTCTGCTTCAGTGGCCCGGGGTTTGCCGGTTCAGATCCTGGGTGCGGACATGGCACCACTTGGCAAGCCATGCTGTAGTAGGCATCCCACATATAAAGCAGAGATAGATGGGCACGGATGTTAGCTCAGGGCCAGTCTTCCTCAGCAAAAAGAGGAGGATTGGCAGCAGATGTTAGCTCAGGGCTAATCTTCCTCAAAAAAATAAAAATTAAATTAAATTAAATTAAATTAAAATTAAAATTAAAAAATTAATTGAATTTCTATACATTAGAAATAAACAACCTGAGGGGCTGGCCCCGTGGCCGAGTGGTTAAGTTCGCGTGCTCCGCTGCAGGCGGCCCAGTGTTTCGTTGGTTCGAATCCTGGGCGCGGACATGGCACTGCTCATCAGACCACGCTGAGGCAGCGTCCCACATGCCACAACTAGAAGGACCCACAACGAAGAATATACAACTATGTACGGGGGGCTTTGGGGAGAAAAAGGAAAAACTAAAATCTTTAAAAAAAAAAAAAAAAAAAAGAAATAAACAACCTGAAAATAAAAGTAAGAAAACAATTACATTTACAATAGCATCAAAAAGAACAAAATACTTAGGAATAAATTTTTTTTTTTTGAGGAAGATTAGCCCTGAGCTAACATCTGCTGCTAATCCTCCTCTTTTCGCTGAGGAAGACTGGCCCTGTGCTAACATCTATGCCCATCTTCCTCTACTTTATATGTGGGATGCCTACCACAGCATGGTGTGCCAAGTGGTGCCATGTCCGCACCCGGGATCCGAATCGGTGAACCCTGGGCCGGTGAAGCGAAATGTGTGCACTTAACCACTGTACCACTGGGCCGGCCCCTTAGGAATAAATTTAACAAAAGAAGTACAAGACTTGTACACTAAAAATTACAAAATATTGTTGAAAGAAATTAAAGAAGATCTAAATAAATGGAGAGACAGCCATGTCCATGGATTGGAAGACTTGATATTATTAAGACAGTAATATTCCCCAAATTGATCTACAGATTCAACACAATCCCTGTCAAAATCCTAGCTTGCTTTATTGCAGAAACTGGCAATCTGATCCTAAAATTCATATGAAAATGCAAAGGACCCAGAATGGCCAAAATAATCTGGAAAAGGAAGAACAAATTTGGAGAACTCACACTTCCTGATTTCAAAATTACTATAAAGGTACAACAGTTGAGACAATGTGGTACTGGCATAAGAATAGACATATAGATCAATGAAGAGTCCAGAAATAAACACACACGTTTATGGTCAAATGATTTTTGAAAATGGTACCAAGACAATTCATGTAAGAAAGCACAGTCTTTTCAACAAATAGTGCTAGGAGAACTATATATATATCCTCATACAAAAGAATGATGTTGCAGCCATACCTCACACCATATATAAAAATTAACTCGAGGGGCTGGCCCCGTGGCCGAGTGGTTAAGTACACGCGCTCTGCTGCAGGTGGCCCAGTGTTTCGTCGGTTTGAATCCTGGGCGCGGACACGGCACCACTCATCAGGCCACACTGAGGTGGCACCCCACATGCCACAACTAGAAGGACCCACAACTAAGAATATACAACTATGTACCAGGGGGCTTTGGGGAGAAAAAAGAAAAAAAATTAAATCTTAAAAAAAAAAATTAACTCGAAAAGGATAACATATCTAAATGATAGAGCTAAAGCTATAAAACTCTTAGAAGAAAATATAGGCATAAATTTTCATGATGTTGGGTTTGGCACTGGTTGTTTAGTTATTACACCTGAATCACAAGCAACAAAAGAAAAAAAAGATTAATTGAAATGTATCAAAATTGAAAACTTTTATGTAGATAACTCACAGACTGGGAGAAAATTTTTACAAATCATGTATCTGCAAAAAGATTTGTATCTAGAATGTATTTAAAAAGTACAACTGAATGGTAAAAAGGCAAACCCAGTTAAAAAGTGGGCAAAGGATGTGAATAGACAATTCTCCAAAGAAGATATACAAATGGCCAATAGGCACATATAAAGATGATCAACATCATTAGTCATTAGGGAAATGCAAATAAAAATCACAATGAAATACCATTACATAGGTACTAGGATGGCTAAAAGAAAATAAAGACAGAGAATAACAAAAAGACAGAGAATGTGGAGGAATTGAAACTCTCACACACTGGTAGTAGGAACGTAAAATAGTGTGGCCACTTTGTGAAAAATAGTCTCTATCCCTGTTCTCAAGAAGTTTAAAATCCAGTATGGGATCATAGAGGGATATAAAAATAATATTTGAAGTGGGCCCTACTATCAAACTGGATATAGATGATAAAGTTCTTTAAAAAATGTTAATCATTGAGGTATGATATCAGGGACAATGGCAGAGTAGGAAGCACCAGAAATCCATCTCTCCACCTAGACAACAATCGTACTAGTAGAATCTATCTGAAATAACTATTTTGGAACCCTGAAGTCTGTCTGAACACTTGTAGGTTCCATGGGAAGGCCTAGATGGTAAACTGTGGTTAATATAGGTCAATTTCAGCCTTCAGCCAGTAGTAACTACTTAGCTCCCAGCCCCATGGTAGGCACCTGTGGGGACAGCAATCTGTGGTTTTGGTGTGGCTTGCTGGAGTTAGGGTAGACGATAAATATCAAGATATATGTTTTGATTATGGATTGCAACTTCTGATGGCTGACATGCAGGTAAAGGCTGGCTGCCACTGTTCCAATCCCCACCAGCTGAAGCAGCTTCCAGGAGATATAAAGGTAAAGCATTTTTTTTAAAAGTTCAAAAACAACTGCAAAAACACAGTATTGTAGAAGCCAATGTGCTTCCTCAAGAAAAGACATAGCCTCAGAAAAGACCTGAAATCTGAAGCTTTCACCTCAGTCTGATCCACAGCACACAGACAGTACAACAATAAAAAACACAGCAAACCCTGGGGGACAGGGAGAATCTGATTTCCAGAGTTATCACATCATGATTCAAATGTCCAGTTTTCAACAAAAAAAAATCACAAGGTATACAAAGAAACAGCAAAATATGGCCCATGCAAAGGAACAAAAGAAACTGAGATAATATGTATCAGAGGAAGCCCAGATGTTAGATTTACTAGACAAAGACTTGAAAACAACTGTCTTTTTTTTTTTTGTAAGATTTTATTTTTCCTTTTTCTTCCCCCTGGTACACAGTTGTGTATTTTTAGTTGTGGGTCCTTCTAGTCGTGGCATGTGGGATGCAGCCTCAGCATGGCTTGACGAGTGGTGCCAGATCCACGCCCAGGATTTGAACTGGTGAAACCCTGAGCTGCTGAAGCAGAGCATGTGAACTTAACCACTCAGCCACAGGGCCAGCCCCTACAACTGTCGTACAGATGCTCCTTTAAGACACATCATTTAGCAAAGAGCTAAAGGAGATATGGATAAAGATGGGAAAACAATGTATGAACAAAATTAGAATATCAATAAAGAGATAAAGATTATAAAAAGGAATCAAAAAGAAAGTCTGGAGCTTAAATACAATAACTGAAATGAAAAATACACTATTTCAGGTCAAAAGCAGATTTAAGCAGGCAGAAGAAAGAATTAGCAAACACAAAGATAGGACAATTGAAAGTATAGAGTCTGGGGAACAGAAAGAAAAAAAAAGTGAAAAAAGTGAATAAGAAGAGAGAGAAAAAGGGGCAGAAAGAATATCTGAAGAAATATGGCTGAAAACTTTCCAAATTTGATGAATGACATGAATATACAAATTCAAGAAGCTTAACGAACTCAATGTCAGATAAAACTGAGACACATTATAATCAAACTGCTGAAAGCCAAAGATAAAGAATCTTGAAAGCAGGAAGAGAGAAGCGAGTCAATACACAAAGGATCTTTGGTAAGATTATCAGCAGATTTCTCATCACGGACCTTGGAGGCCAGAAGGCAGTGGGCTGATTCAAAGAGCTGAAAGAAAAAAACTTGTCAACTGAGAATTATATATCCAGAAAAACATCCTTCAAAAATGAGGGAGAAACTAAGACTTTCTCAGATAGACAAAAACTGAGGAAGGTTGTTACCATTAGACTTGCCCACCAAGAAATTTTAAAAAGGAGTGCTGCAGGGTGAAATGAAGGGAAGCCAGACAGTAATCTGAAGCAGTATGAAGAAATAAAAATCTCCAATAAAGGCAAATACATGGACAACTATAAAAGCTAGGATTATTGTAATTTTGATTTGTAACACCACTGTTTACTTTCTATATGCTTTAAAAGACAAATACATTAAAAAATAATTATTAATCTATGTCATTGAGCACACAATGTATATACAATATATATATACACCATATATATACAATATACAATCTGTGACATCAAAACAGAAAGAGGGTGGAATGGAGCTGTATAGGAGCAGAGTTTTTGTATGTTATTGAAGTTAAGTTAGTGTAAATTCAAATTAGGTTGTTATAACTTTAGGATGTTAAATTTAATAATGTAATCCTCATGGTAACAACAAAGAAAATGTCTATGGAATACATACAAAAGAAAATAAGAGGTGAATCAAAATGTTTACTATAAAATATCAAGTAGACACAAAAGAATACAGTAATGCAGAAAATGAGGAACCAAAAAAGCTATAAGCCATATAGAAAACAGACAGCAAAAAGGGAGAAATAAGTGTCTCCTTATCAGTAATTATTTTAAATGTAAATGGATTAAGCTATTCAATCAAAAGACAAAGATTGGCAGAATGGGTTAAAAACATGATCCAACTGGGGCTGGCCCCGTGGCCGAGTGGTTAAGTTCACACGCTCCGCTGCAGGCGGCCCAGTGTTTCGTTGGTTTGAATCCTGGGTGCAGACATGGCACTGCTCATCAAACCACGCTGAGGCAGCGTCCCACATGCCACAACTAGAAGGACCCACAACGAAGAATATACAACTATGTACTGGGGGGCTTTGGGGAGAAAAAGGAAAAAAATAAAATCTTAAAAAAAAAAAAATCTTAAAAAAAAAAAAAAAACATGATCCAACTATATGCTATCTACAAGAGACTCACTTTAGACACAAATAAATTGAAAGTGAAAGGATGGAAAAAAAATTTTATTCAAATAGAGAAATTTATCTCAAAAGAGAGCAGAGGTGGCTATACTAATATTGGACAAAATAGAGTTTAAATCAAATAAGGTAATAGGAGTCAGAGAAGGGTATTATATATTAAGAAAAGTTTCAATACAGCAAGAAGATATAACAATTATGAATATTTACACACCTAGTAACAGAACCTTAAAATACATGAAACAAAAGTTGACAGAACAGACAGAAATGGACAGTTTTATAATATCCCACTTTCAGTGAGGCATAGATCAAGTAGACAGAAAACAGTTAAGGAAATAGAAGACTTCAACAACATCATAAACTCATTAGACCTGACAGATATACAGAGATATACAGAGAACACTCCACCCACAACAGCAGAAGATACATTCTTCTCAAGTGCTCATGGCACGTTCCCCAGGATAGACTGTGTGTTAGGCCACAAAATAACCTCAACAGATTTCAAAAGATAGATATCACACAAAGTATCTTCTCTGACCACAACGGGATGGAATTAGAAGTCAGTAACAGAAGGAAAGCTGGAAAATTCACATATATATGGAAATTAAACAATCTTAAACAACTAATACGTCAAAGAAGAAATCACAAGGGAAATTAGAAATACTTCAAAATGGATGAGAATACTACATACTAGAATGTATGCAATACGTGAAAGCAGCGCTCAGAAGGACATTTATAGCTGTAAATGACTACATTGAAAAAAAGGAAAGAGAGGGCTGGCCCAGAGGCGTAGTGGTTAATTTTGTGCACCTTGCTATGGCAGCCCAGGGTTTGCAGATTTGGATCCCGGGCATGGACCTAGCACCGCGCGTCAAGCTGCACTGTTGTGGAATCCCACATAAAGTAGAGGAAGACTGGCACAGATGTTAGCTCAGGGCCAATCTTCCTCACAAGAAGAAGAAGAAGAAGAAGAAGAAGAAAGATCTCAAATCAATCATTTAACTTTATACCTTAAGGAACTAGAAAAAATGGAGCAAAGTAAATCCAATGCTAGTAGAAGGAAGGAAAGATTAAAGTGGAGATAAAATAGGGAACAGAAAAACAACACAGAACAACCAAAGAAACCAAAAGTTGGTTCTTTGAAAAGATCAACAAAATTGACAAACCTTTAGCTAGACAGTCAAAGAAAAAGAGAAAAGACACAAATCAGAAATGAAAGTGGGGACATTACAACCAACCTTACAAGAGATGAAAAAGGATTATAAGAGAATATGATGGGCAGCCGGCCCCATGGCCAAGTGGTTGAGTTTGCATGCTCCGCTTTAGCAGCCTGGGTTTTCCCAGGTTTGGATCCAGGGTGCAGACATGGCACCACTCGTCAGGCCATGTTGAGGCCACATCCCACATGCCACAATTAGAAGAACTGACAAGTAAAATATACAACTATGTACTGGGGGGATTTGGGGAGAAAAAGCAATTAAAAAAAAAGAGAATATTACGAACAACTGTGAGCCAATGAATTAGACAACCTAGAAGAAATGGACAGAATCCTTGAAACACTCAAATTACCTAAACTGACTGAAGAAGAAACAGAAAATCTCAACAGATCTATAACAAGTAAAGAGATCAAATTAGTAATCAAAAACCTCCCAACAAAGAAACATCCCAGCCAGAGGGCTTCATCAGTGAATTCTACCTAACATTTAAACTAGAATTAACACCAATCCTTTCCAAACTCTTCCAAAAAATTGAAGAGGGAACACTTCCTAACTCGTTCTATAAGGCCAGGATAATCTGATACTAAAGCCAGATAAAGACATCACAAGAAAATAAAATTATAGATCAATAATCATTATTAATACAGATGCAAAAATCCTTAATAAAATATTAGGAAATTGAACCCAACAGCATATTAAAAAGATTATTCACCATGATCAAATAAAATTTATCTCAGGAATATGACATAAGAAAATCAAATGGGCAGAGAATCTGAATAGATATTTTTCTAAAGACCTACAGATGGCCAAAAAATACATGAAAAAGAGCTCAACATCACTAATCATCAGGGAAATGCAAATTAAGACCACATGAGATATCACCTTACAGCTGTTAGAATGGCTATTATTAACAAGACAGGAAATCACAAGTGCTGGCAAGGTCGTAGAGAAAAGGGAACCCTTCTCTACGTAGGAAATAACAAGTGCTGGCAAGGACGTAGAGAAAAGCAAACACTTGTGCACTGTTGGTGGGAATATAAATTGGTGCAGGCACTTTGGAAAACAGTATTGAACTTCCTCAAAAAATTAAAAATAGAACTATCATATGATCCAGCAAGTTGACTTCTGGGTATTTATCTGAAGGAAATGAAACACTAACTTGAAAAGATATATGCACCCCTATGTTCATTGCAGCATTATTTACAATAGCCAAGACATGGAAGCAACCTAAGTATGTACACACACACACACACACACACACACACACCCAGGAATATTATTAGCCATAAAAAAGGAGGAAGTCTTGCCATCTGTGACAACATGGATGGACTTTGAGGGCATGATGCTAAGTGAAATAAGTCAGACAGAGAAAGACAAATACCATACAATCTCACTTATATGTGGAATGTACAAAAACCCCAAAAAGTAAAAAAAAAAATAACACAAAATCATGGGTACAGAGAATAGATTGGTGGTTGCTGGAGGTGAGTGTATGTAGCGGGGTGGGGAGGGTGAAATGGGTGAAGGTGATCAAAAGGTACAAACTTCTAGTTATAACATAAGTAAGTCCTGGGGATGTAATGTATAGCTGGAAAATTCTAGTTAATAATATTCTAGTGTTACTTGAAAGTTGCTAAGGAAGTAGATCTTAAAAGTTCTCACCACAAGAAAAAGATATTTGTACCTCTGTGTGGTGATGGATGTTAACTAGACTTATTGTAGTGATCACTTCACAATATATGCAAATATCAAATCAATATATTGTACACTTGAAACTAATATAATGTTATATGTCAATTATATCTCAATAAAAAATGTAATACATCACATTAATAGAACAAAGGAAAAAAACCCACGATTATCTCATTTGACTCAGAAAAGACATTTGACAAAAAACAAACACCCTTTCATGACAAAAACTTCTAGAAAACTAAAAATAAAAGGAAAATTCCCCAACATGATAAAGAGTATGTATGAAAAACTCACAGCTAACATCATATTCAATGGTAAAATTCTGAAAGCTTTCCCTCAAAGGTCAGGAAAAAGACAAGGATGCCTGCTTTCACCACTGCTATTCAACACTGTGCTGGAAGTTCCAGCCAGAGCTATTAGACAAAAAAGAAAAATGATTATGGGGCTGGCCCTGTGGCCAAGTGGTTAAGTTTGTGCGCTCCGCTGCAGGCGGCCCAGTGTTTCGTTGGTTTGAATCCTGGGCGCGGACATGGCACTGCTCATCAAACCACGCTGAGGCAGCGTCCCACATGCCACAATTAGAAGGACCCACAACGAAGAATATACAACTGTATACCGGGGTGCTTTGGGGAGAAAAAGGAAAAAAATAAAATTTAAAAAAAAAAAAGAAAAAAAAAGAAAAAAGATTAAAGCCATCCAAATTGGAAAGGAAAAGCTAAAACTACCTCTATTTGCAGATGACATGATCCTATATATAGAAAATCCCAAAGAATTTACAAAAAAGCTATTAGAGCTAATACCAAATTCAGCTAAGTTGTAGGGGACAAGATCAACACACAGAAAATCAGTTGTTTCTATATACTAGTAATAAATAATATGAAAAGCAAATTAGGAAAGAAATTCCATTTATAATAGTGTCTAAAAGAATTAAATACTTAAGAATAAGTCTTACGAAGGAGGTAAGAGATTTGTACACTGAAACTATAAAACATTGCTGAAAGAAATTAACGAAGACCTAAATAATGGAAAGATATTCCATTTTAATGGACAGTAAGACTTAACATTGTTAAGATGTCAATTCCACCTAAAGAGAGCTACATGTTCAACACAATCTCTATCAAAACTCCCACTGCCTTTTCCATAGAAATGGACAAGCTGATCCTCAAATTCATATGGAATTGCAAGGGACCCAGAACAGCCAAAACAATCTTGAAAAAGAAGAATAAAGTTGGGGGACTCATACCTCCCGACCTCAAAACTTACTAGAAAGATAGGAAGTTAAAACAGTACGGCACTGGCATAAGAACAGACATACATATCAATGCAATGAAATAGACAGCCCAGAAATAAACCCTCACATATATGGTCAACTGATTTTCAACAAGGTTGCCAAGACTATCCAAGGGGAAAAGGACAATCTTTTCAACAAACAGTTCTTGGAAACTGCACATCCACATGTCAAAGAATGAAGTTGAACCTTTATCTTACATCACATATAAAAATTAACTCCAAATGGATCAAAGAACCAAATTTAAAAACTAAAACTATAAAACTCGTAGAAGAAAGCACTGGGGAAAATCTTCATGATATTGGATTTGGGAACAGTTTCATGGATATGACACCTGAAGCGCAGCCAACAAAAGAAAAAATAGATAAACTGGACTTTATCAAAATCAAGAACTTTTGTGCATCAGGGTTACTAACAAGAAAGTGAAAAGACAACCTACAGAATGGGAGAGAATATATGCAATCATATATCTGATAAAGGATTGATATCTAGAATATATAAAGAACTTCTAAAATTCAACAACAACAGAACTCAAAAAATGGGCAAAAGACTTGAACAGACATTTCTCCAAAGAAGATATACAAATTGCTGATAAGCCCGTGAAGAGATGCTCAACATTAGTCATTATGGAAACACAAATCAAAACCACAATGAGGTACCACTTTCACTTTCACACTTACTAGGATGGCTATAATTAAAAACAAAACAAAACAAAAAATATGAAAATAACAAGTGTTGACAAGTATGTGGAGATACTAGCATCTCATGCATGGCTGGTGAGAATGCGAAAGGGTGCAGCCTCTGTAGAAAACAGTTTGGCAGTTTCTCAAAACATAGAACTAGCATATGACCCAGAAAGCAGGAACTTTAACAGATATTTGTACACCAATGTCTGTAGCAGCATTATCCACAATAGCCAAAAGGTGGAAACAACCCGTGTCCATCAAGTGATGAAATGAATAAACAAAATGTGATATATACATACAATGGAACACTATTCAGCCATAAAAAGGGATGAGATTTTGATATATGCTACAACATGACTGGACCTTGAAAACAGTATGCTTAGTAAAATAAGCCAGACATTGAAGGACAAATATTGTATGATTCCACTCATATGAGTTACTTAGTCTAGGCATATTCATACAGACAGAAGGTAGATGAGAGGTTGCCAGGGAATGAGGGGTCCAGGGAGGAAGAGTGATGTTTGGGGTGATGAGAAAACTTTGGGTATAAAGAGAGGCGATAGTTACACAACACTGTAAATTGTATACTTATGAATGGTTAAAATAATAAATGTTATCTATATTTTACCAAAATAAAAAATATTAACTATTTACCCAAAAGAAATTAAAACATGCACACAAAAACTTGTCTATAAATGTTCACAGTAGCATTATTCATAATAGCCAAAATGTGGAAATAACTCAAACGTCCATCAACTGATGAATGGATAAACAAATGCAGTACATCCATAAAATGAAACATTATTTGGCAATAAAAAGGAGTCAAGTTAAAACTGGCAAAAACTAAGATTGGTGAATTGTATCAATTTCAATATCCTGGTTGTCATATTAAACTATAGTTTCATAAAATGTTACCAGTGTGGGATTCTGGGCAAAGCATATAAGGGATCTCTCTGTATTATTTCTTACAACTGCATGTGAATTTATAAATATCTCAATAAAAATTTCAGTAAAAAAAAATTGTTCCAAAGGTGACACTTGGCTGTGACCTCAAAGTGCCTTGCAGGAAGATGCTCCTAAAATTTTATGCCGTAGATCTAATTACTCATGTAAGTTTTTGAACTTGACCTTAAAAAAGAAAAAAGGAATGAAGTATTGATACACGCTACAACCTGGATGAACCTTGAAAACATTGTCCTAAGAAACCAGTCACAAAAAACCATAAGCTGTATGATTCCATTTATACGAAATATCCAGAGTAGGCAAATCTATAGAGACAGTCTATAGATTAGTGGTTGCCTAGAGCTGGGCAGGAAATGTGGAGAAAACTGCTAATGAGTATGGGGGTTTATTTTTGAGGTGATGAAATGTTCTAAACTTAGATTGTGATGAAGGTTGCCCAATTGTGTGGATATTCTAAAATCTATTTAATTGTATACCTTAAATGGGTCAACTGTATGGTATGTGAATTATATCTCAATAAAGATGTTAAAAAAAATTTCTCGTGAAGAATAATATTGAAGAGCTTATGGGATGGGGTGGAAGAAGGTAAGGTGAAGCTTTGGAAAACCTTCTGTACTGATTAATCAAGTCTTTTCTGACCCTCCTAAGTATAGTCAAACAGTGAACAATATATATCTTACCCAACACCCTGAATTTCTGTAGTTCTTTTCCTAACCTTAAGGTTAGGATACAGATTACAAAGTGTGGGATTATTGAATCATTTTGAGTCATCTTACCAGTGAGTAGCTCTATCCATGTTTGGACAGTTTCTGTGGGTTCAGTTGCTTTGATGTGTTTGAGAGTTTCATCCAGTAGAACATCACCTGTCGGGCTGTCTGACCTCAGCAGCACCTGTCAGGAAAGAAGGAACAAGGGGCCCTGGTTCATGCGCTTCATTCAAGTTAAAATCTTTCAATATGCCATATACATCATTAGTTAAGTGCTGTAGGAAATGCAAAGCAGCATAACATCCTGTCCCTGTCTTCCAGAAGTTTAAAATCTAGTATGAGGTGATAGTGAAGAGACAAAAATAACATATGAAGTGGGGCCTAGTGACAAACTGGATATAAATAATAATGGAGAAAAGATTCAATAATAACTCTCTAAGTCTGGAAAACCAAATTGTGAAACAATTAATAAAGGTAGGAAAGTCAGAAAAGGAAGCCAGCTTTGGGGAAAAGTTGATAAAATTTGGTTTTAACTGATACGGGATAGCCAAGTTGAAATGTCTAGCCAATAGTTAAATATGTTCCTGGGAATGGAAAAAAAGACAGGCGTAGAAATTTGGGAGCTACTATCATGAACGTGATAGATGAAGCTGTAAAGGTAGATGATATCTCAAAAGGATAGAAAGTTTTGCAAAGGGATACAAACTGAGACTTACATGTTAAGGAATGGGGAAGTAAAGGAAATAGGGCACAGTGACAGAAGCGAGAAAACGTAATATAACAAAGCCCAGGAAAGGAGAAATATTCAAGTAGGAGGAGGTGGTCAAAAGTGTCAAATGTCACATACAGGTTAAAAGAGAAAAATAAATTGAAGACTGAATAGAAGCTAGTGACACCTAAGAATGTAGTTTTAGTAGAGTGCTGAGTATGACAGTGAAGTTGTGAGTAGAAGAAAGAGTAGTAAGAAAATGGACTTCCAGTAAATGGAAGGAGAGTAATTGAATGGTTATCTGAGGATGACCAGAGTTAAGTAAAGACTACACCTGACCCAAATGTTTGCCTTCTCCTATATTATACTATCTTTCATAATGTTGCAGCTATAGATATAGAGGAAGAAATAATCAACAGCATTCTAAATGTGATTTTTCTGCACAAAAAAGAAGACAAAACCGTGAACTTATAACTATTAGACTATGGATATCGAATTTCTTCCTCTGCTATAGGGTAATTAAACCTGTTAGACAATGGGACAGCTGAGTAGTGATATTTATCTTGTCTCAGTACTCAAATCGTCCTATTTCTCCAAAATGGACCATTCGTATCTGCCCTTTTATAAGTTAAGAGGATGTTCACAGAAGATGTTGTACCTTTCTGTCTAGTAATCGCTTCTTACGCATGGTGGGGGGTTCCAGCGAGATTCGACCCCGCATGGCCAGCTCTATCAGGATGCCCCCTCGCAGGCCAGATGATATGCAGTCATTCCAGAAAGATGTGTAACCCTAGAAAAGGGGCAAAGAGAAGAGAAACCATGTTCTCAAAGGGATCCAGACTTGCAGCAAATACCCTAAGAATGGTCCACTTGGTTGTGATTCATTACTTGTGATTCGCATCACATTGCAGGAACTCAAAATGCAGTAGAGAATCAAAGAATCTCTCTTTAATTCCCTTAATCTAAACTCCCCCAAATATTATCTTCTGTCTGACTTCAAACTCTTTGTGAATTCCTATGGTTCAGCTGTTAGTTAACTGGCATATCAAATTTTAATTTTTGAGAAGAATTTTGGCTTCTTTGACATCTGTTTCCATGACACTCTAAATTTCAGAGTGGGATACAAATAAGTCAAGAAGAAAAATGTATAAACCCTTTGAGCCTTTCACTCCTCTAAGATACGTATTATTTGCAAAATATTATTATTATTTTGATGGATGGTATAGTAGAAACTCAACTCTGCTACTGACTAGTTGAGTACCTCCGGTATGTTACTTAACCTTTCTCAAGTGCAATGTCCTCACCTGTAAAATGGGGACACTAACATTTATCTTTATAAGTTTGCTGGGAGGAATAAATGAGGCATTATATATAAGAAAACACTTAGCATAGTGCCTGGCATAAAGTAGGCACTAAATGTTAGTTTCCCTTCCCTTCCCTCTAGGAGCTGGAGGGGATACAAAGACATATAAGAAATAGCCACTCTCTTAAGGAGCTGAAAGTCTAGCAGGAAAGACCATGCAAACTTGAGGAAAGTTCTGTGATAACACAAAATTTAAATAAAAGCTCAGTTGAAAAAGTAACAGAAGAGACAGACATAACTATTGGAAGTTTGGTTTAGATGATAGTTTTTCAAATTATAAATCACTTTTGGGCTAGAGTAATCAAGAACTCTTATGGGACTTGAACTGGGGTTTGAAGAATAGGTTGACTTTGGCAGAGAGAGGGTTTTTCAGATGAAGGAAATCATCCAAATTCTACCTATGCTTCAAAAAACTATTCTAAGCAAAAGAGTCAAGGAAGGATACCTTAAATATGTTTAGAGATCTAACTCAAGGATTTAAAGAGAAATCATGAGATCAAGTTGGTTGGGGGCCAGGCTGTGGAAAGTCTTGATGCTTTGAACTTCTTACGGAAAAGCAATATTGAATCCTGAAAGTTTTGAGCAAGCAGTTATGATTAACACTAAGAAGACCCATCAGAGTTATCAGAACTGTTCAACACTCTTCAGCCATCTTTGGGCAGAGCATTCTCTCTCACTGGAGAGAAGGTGAGGGAGATGTGGCAGGGAGGTTTAGCATGGCTTTAAAGCAACACCAAAACTAAATCACTGTTAATAGCAGTAATGCCTAATATTTATTGAATACTCTTTATGTAATAGATTTGTGCTAAGCTTTTTTGCATGCATTATCTGATTATATCTTCACAATAATCCTATAAGGGAGGTACTACTATTAGTCACAGTTTAAAGATGAGGAAATTAAGGCTGATGGAGGTTATTAACATGACAGACATCACAAAACTAAATAGTGGCAAAGAATTTTTTTTATTAAAAAATCTTTTTTAATTCCATTTATCCTCTTTATTGGTTTGGGAGTTACACATTCTCTTTTCTTTAGGAAAGTTATCCTTGAAATTTTAACGTGCATTACAAATAATTTAAAATTAATATAAGATCTATTTTTAAAATGAATCAATATTTTAACCACTCTCCTAGTTGACCAATATTTCGTCTTTTTTTATCTCAAAAACTAGATATTATCATTAGCATCATAATTATTTTATACAGGTAGTACTTGTTTAGATTTACTCAGACGCTTACCAATTTCTTTGCTCACCATTCCTTCTTGCATCCCAGACCTCCTTTCTGGTACAATTTTCCTTCTTCCTAAAGCAGAATTTCCTTAAATGAAAGTCCGTTCGAGGCAAACTCTAGTGTGTTTACCTCAAATGTCTTCATTTTACCATTGTTCTCGAAAGTTTCTCTGGACATAAAATTCTAGGTTGCCAGTTTTCTCTTATCACATTGAAGATAATACACCTTCTTCTTCTAGAAGGCTTGATTGTTGCAGCATGAAATCTATCATTCTTATTGATTGTGGTTTCTTTGTAGGTGATTGGTGTTTTTTCTTCAGTCCTTTAAGATCTTCTCTCTTGCTGTTTTGCAGTTTGACTACAATGACTGTGTGTGAATTTACTTATCCTGTTTGGTCTACGCTTCCTGTATCTGTAGGTTCATTTCTTAGTTCTCAAAAATTCTCAGTTCTTATCTTTTAAGAATTTTGGCTTTCCTCCATTTTCTTTATTCTTTCCTTCTGGGACTTCAATCTTTCTCATTCAACCTCCATGTCTTTAAAACTCTCTTTTATTTTCTGTTTCCTTTGTCTCCATGTTGCTTTCTGAAGAATTATTTCATATCTGCCTTCCAATTTACTCTCTCCATATGTATCTAATGTGTTAAACGAACCCTGACATTTTGATTTCAACTATTTTCACATCTAAAAGTTCTATGCAGTTATTTTTCACATTTGCCTGGTCATTTGTGATCATTTCTTTTTGTTGATTTTGCGATTCTTTTATCTCTTTAAAAACATCATAGATATTTTATATTGTCTGATCATTTCAATATCCAAGATCCTTGAATGACCTATTGTTATTTCTGCTGATTCTTTCTCATGAGTGTTTCTTTGTACATAAGATACTTGATTTGATATTTAACTTTTTGTGAATCTGTGAGATTCTGGAGGCCTAAATTGAGGATGCCTTCCTCCAGAGAGGAAGATCTGCATTTGCTTCTGCTGAGAGTCAGACATGCAGGGAGTGGGAGACTGCCTCACAACTGGGATCACATTTAAACCTGGCTTCCCCATTTTTTCTCAACCCCAGGATTTATTCCTGAATCTCTGGACTGATTTGGTAATTTGCCCCAGGGCAATCTGGTTTTTGTTTGTTTATTGCTCACCTCTAGGAGATTAAAAAAATTTTTTTTTGCTGAGGAAGATTAGTCACGAGCTAACTTCTGTTGCTAATCGTCCTCAATATGTTTTTTGCTTGAGGAAGATTAGTCCTGAGCTACCATCTCTGTCAATCTTCCTCTACTTTATACGTGGGTTGCCGCCAGTGTGGCTGACGAGTGGTGTAGGTCTGTGCGTGGGATCTGAACCCATGAAACTGGGCCACCGAAGCAGAATGCACCGAACTTAACCACTACGCCAGGGTGCTGGCTCCTCTAGGATTTTAATTTTGTTGTTTGTTTGGGAGCCCTGAAGATTTCCTTTACTTTCCGAAGGCCCAGCGATACATTAAAAATTAAGTTTAGGGGCTGGCCCCATGGCCGAGTGGTTAAGTTCGCGTGCTCCGCTGCAGGCGGCCCACTGTTTTATTGGTTTGAATCCTGGGTGCGGACATGGCACTGCTCATCAAGCCACGTTGAGGCAGCGTCCCACATGCCACAACTAGAAGGACCCACAATGAAGAATATACAACTATGTACTGGGGGGCTTGGGGAGAAAAAGGAAAAAATTAAAAAAAATTAAAAAAAATTAAGTTTATTCAAGACTTTAATATCTGACCATTATACTGCCAGAGGTAGAGGTCTTCCATTCCATTTCTTCCAGAGCCAGGATGATCTTTAAGCTCAAATCTAATTACAAAACTCCCTTCCCTTCTACTTAAAAATGTTTCAAATTCTCCTCCCAGTCAAGTCCCAATTCCTTAGTATAGCACTCAAACCAGGGGGCTGCTTACTAGTCTCTCTCGAGTCTCTTTTCCTTAGCACACTTTGCTCTAGCTTTCCAGAACTACTTTAAGTATACTTAATGCATCATGTTGCCTCTGGCCTTTGCACAGACAGTTCTCCCTGTTGTAGAAGAACCGGCACTCTTCCTTCCCCAACCCCTCCCCATTCTTAAGAACTGAGTACAGAGGTTGCATCTTCCATGAAACTGTCTCTAACACTGTGTTTCCCTCCACTCCACCCTCCAGGTTAGGTTCCTCACCTAGGTGTGTCTATATACATATATATATATACTTCTCCCCTATCACTTATTATATTACATTGCAATCAACTGTTTGTCCTTAGTAGACTATAAAATTCCTTAAGAACAGAGTATCTGACTGATACATAGTACTTCTCAATAAATGTTTCCTGAAAGCATAAACTTATGATTGAAAGTAAATATGTTCACCTGGCAAAAGGTCGGCTTGAACCAGACACATCCCTACACATATCCAAACTTCCTGAGGGCCTGATCTTAGACTCAAAGCTGGGATTAGTTTCCTCCATTGCCTGCCTCATGCCTACTTCAAGAGTCATATTTGTAACTCCTCTTTAAGGAAGGAGTGAGCTTTTTCTTTAGATCAGTACTTGGTTTTATACAACTTAGCTGTCTATAGAACTTAACCTTATACAATTAAGGTTAAACTATAACTTACTTTAGAACATGTTATTTACTTAGGCATAATTTCTACATAATCCTGATGACTTTATAAGTGTCAACAGGTGCACAAACATTTCAGCCAGTATCAAAGCAATTATAGGAAAGTTTCCCTTTATCATTTCTTCCTGACCATATAAATTTTGTTTCAGTGACAGTGATGTCAGGTTGTCAACAGAACTATAAATGAGACGCACTGTAAATAAGGAAACAGTGGAGACCAGGATGTAGAAATTGGGTTTCACCTTTTTCCATCATAGTATCTCATAATAGGTAAAACTCTTCAAATAAGTTTTTAAAAAGCTTCTTTTTATTGAGTCATATGCCACAATAGAAAAAAGTACAAAAATACACAGGTAGAGTTTTAAAAAATAATTATAATTCTAAGGTCCATTTTCCTGTAAATATATCTAGCTCTTTGGTGAATTCTCAAACCATCTATGATAAAGATTCTGTGTTAAAGGGCGAGTGCTTTAGTATGCAGGATGATCTATCACGTACATACTAAAGTTCACCATTCAATCATTAAATTTAATTACCAAAGGATATATACATGAGGGAAAGAGAAAGAGAAACATTTTAGGATCTACTAAAATAAATGGAATCACACATTGCCTCATGACCAACAGAGAATCTTGGAGGACTGGCGGAATGAGATCTTTGGATAGTGGACTTTGTTTTGTCTTGACTGTAAACATATGATTGAAAAAAAGAAAGAAAAAAAGATCACATTATAGAAATGTATAATTTATAAAGCGAAAGTCTCCTATCTTATCTGCTCCAGATAACAGTTTAGTGGGTATTTTCCTAGATTTATATACATATTCTAATATACATTTATTAATATTATTTACAGAAATGAGATCATACTGAGTGCAACTTTTCCACTCACTCATTATTTTGGATATCTTTCCACATCAGTAAATATAGATCTGTTTCATTCATTGTAATGGCTGCAAAGTATTTAATTTTAGATGCACTATAATTTGTCTATCTAAGTCCTTACTGATGTATTTGGGTTGCTCAAAGTTTTTTGCCATTACAAAATGCTATAAAGAGTATTTGTGCAGGTATTTCTGTTGAAAAAATTCCTAGAAGAAATTTTCGGGTCAAAGATTATACATATTTAAATTTTTTATAATGTCATTTTGCTCTTGTAAAAGGTTGGGCAATGAGATTTCCATAAATTCAGTCAATACTTTATGCTGAATTTCCGCCTAGTCAAGTATTCCTTATTCAAACTTCCTTGAAGACACACCTTAAATCAACTCTGAAGTTGCCTGCTTAGGGTAAAGATTTTAAAGTTGTCTGCTTGGGGTAAAAAAAGGCAAGAAAACAAAGAAACTTAAAGCATCATTAAAAACTATGCTAACATGAGCATAAGCTATAGCTAACATTAGGATAACATTAGAAAATCCTTTGGATAAAGCTGAATGAAAAAGAGCCAAATACATAATTGTGTATTCAAGATTATCACAATTATGTAAAATACCATCTACGTTAAAAAAAGTTTTTCTAATTTTTCTAAATTATCTACACTGAGAAAATATCATTTTATTAGGAAAAACCTCAGAAAAAATAATCCTTCCCTCCCCCCAAATCTGAAGATTCAAAGTTAAAATTGCTTCATCTTCCAAGAGAGAAAGAATCTTATTGTGTCTTCTTGAAGCCTTTTCTATATGCCCAATTCCAAAGGCTAAAGTCTGTATAATTATCTCCAGGATTGTCAAAAATTATACAAGAAAAAAAATTATATAAGCAAAACTAATTTTATTTCACTTTTTTCCTCTAAGAAAAAACTCTAAGAAGAGTTAATACACTGTTTTCCTTATTTGATCTAAATTCCTCTTTTATAAATTAATGTGATTCATTCCAACTCCTATTCATATTTCTATGTCTACAGAGCCAATAGAGACATTTCACTAAAGAGATTATGCATTAAAAGCTCACTCTGCTTAATCATAATGGGAATGAGGAACTGTGACCTGGATGTTATTCTGGTTTAACAGATGATTTCAGCATGACTGGGAAGGATGGATTATAAAGTTAGACAAACAGACAAAATTTCTAAACAAACTACATGAAGATAATATTCTTTCAGGCTTATTCAGGAAGTTGGGTGGAAAGATGCAAAACTAGTCATAATGACCAATTTATTAGTTTTCTCAGGGCCTCCAGTTGAGATTCTTTTTCCTTAAAATAAAGCCATTATCAAAAGTTCAGGGAAAAACCAACACGGTAATACCTTGCCAGTGAAAAAGAAATCCAAAATAAAGGAAAGCAATTGGTAATCTTTGAATATTCCTACAAAAGATTTAAATCTCATTCTGGCCAGTAAAACTATCCTTTATTTATTACTCTAAAAATTTTAAAGTGATTGTAGCACCAAAAACAGTAACTTATGTCTTTCTTTTTCCCACAGTCTGATACTTATGAGAAAAAGGAATTTTCATTACTACACACTATCCAAAGAGAATAGAACAAAAGAGATATTTGAGAAGGGGGAGTAAAAATCTAAAAATATGTTTAGGGCTCTAAATCTACTTCCCCACATCTCCTCGAATGATTTAAAATAGATTTATTAACACTTAAAGGCAATTATGGTATGTTCAAACCCTAGAAAAGCAAAACTAGGTAAATGAAGATATTTCTTTTGTTTTCAAATAGTTTTTTTCTCCCTGATGAAAAAGTAGTATAACACATTTTAGAAAATTTGGAAAGAAAAGAAGAACCATAAAAAATAAAACAAAAATTAGTCATAAATTCCATCATTCTATTATCATTTGGGTGTATGTAAAACCAGATTTTTCTTTATAGATATAATACACATATCTTCTCTCCTACCCATCAATTTTCCCATCTGCTTCTTCCTCAACCTCAATTCTGGGGTTTTCCTTCATAAAACAGCTTTGAGTGAATTATGCAACAACAGAACATGTATCTCATAAACTTTCATAAAACATTGGGGGTACAGGTGGTAGAAGAAACCATGAGAATGGTAATTTCATCATCTTTCATAACAGGGAGTCGACAGGATATTATCTAAAATTGAATCATGTGGTTAAGAAAACATGACCCCAATCCTTTCTTTTACCATTTCCAAACGTACACAAAATAGAGAGATTATGAACCTCTATGTATCCTCTAGCTTCAACAGCTCCCAATATAATCTTCTTTCATCTATACCTCTCACCCTATGCCCAGATTATTTCAGTGAAAATCCTATTATTGTAACATGGTGTCCATAAAATACTCCAACACCCTCCTCAAGAGATGAAGGTTTTTTTAAAAAAACTGGAATACTAATATCAACATCACACCTAAAAAAATTAAGAATTCCTTAATATTATCAAATACTCAATAAGCCTTCAAATTCCATCAATGTGTTTTTTTTTTCCTGCTTTTTCTCCCCAAATCCCCCCAGTACATAGTTGTATATTTTAGTTGTGGGCCCTTCTAGTTGTGGCATGTGGGATGTCTCCTCAATGTGGCCTCATGAGCTGTGCCATGTCCACGGCCAGGATCTGAACCAGTGAAACTCTGGGCCGCTGAAGTGGAGCGTGCAAACTTAACCACTTGGCCATGGGGCCGGCTGGCCCCACATCAATTGTTTAATATATGGTTTGAGTCAGGAGCCAAGCAACGTCCACACATAGCCTTGTTTTTTTATAAGCTCTTTTTTTAAACCTTAGTGGGGACTTTTAGTAAATAATATCTTGTGATGAAGAAAAGCAATATTCAGTTTAACTTCAATTTCCTTTTTATGTCAAATTCAAGTAACCTTAATCACATTTTTAAAAAATGGAATAAATCATACTACATGTGCTATTTTCAAAGTAAAATGTAATAAATATAATTTTACTTAAATTTAACATAAGAAGTGACTAAAAGAATTAACTTCAAACATTTAGTTATTACAAGAGATATTTCCTAAAAGACTCCTTTCTAAAGTTAAGAAAAAAGATTATTGAGGTTGGGGTCATTTATTTAAGTAAATGTTTCAATTTTTTGACAATATCTAATTGACTCGCTATAAAAAATAAAAGTTTGGGGCTGGCCTCGTGGCCAAGTGGTTAAGTTCGTGTGCTCTGTTTTGGTGGCCCAGGGTTTCGCTGGTTCGGATCCTGGGCGCGGACATTGCACCGCTCATCAAGCCATGCTGAGGAGGCGTCCCACATGCCACAACTAGAATGACCCACAACTAAAAATACATAACTATGTATCAGGGGTCTTTGGGGAGAAAAATGAAAAAATCTTAAAAAAAAATAAAGTAAAAGTTAATGTCTCTCCCACACTTTCTCCCATCTTTATTCCTTTACTTCTCAATTTTTAAATGATAAATTTATATGGTTATTATTATTTTTTATTGGTATATAGTTGACATATAACTTTATATGTTAGTTTCAGGTATGCAACATAATGATTTTATATCACCGAACATAGTTTTTTTCTTGTGATGTGAACTTTTAAGATCTGCCCTCTCAGCAACTTTCAAATGTACAGCATCATTAAATATAGTCATCACACTGAACATTACGTCTCCAGGACTTATTTATTTTATAACTGAAATTTTGTACCTTTTGACCACATTTACCCATTTCACTCAACCTCTAACCCCCATCTCTGGTAACCATCAATCTGTTCTCTGTATCTATGAGCCTTTTTTTTTAATTCCACATATAACTGTGATCATAAGATATTTATCTTTCTCTGTATGACTTATTTCACTTTGGTTATTATTTATTGAGATTTTATATGTGTCAGGCTCTCAGTTAAACATTTTATATAAGTAATTTAATTTCTCACAATATCACTATGAAGTCAATATTATCTCTATAAAATAAGTATAAAGAAAAAAATGTGGAAACTGAGGCCAAGTCCTATTTTTAGTAAGTGGTAGACTTTGGATTTGAACATAGATATAACTGCTTCTAAGCCTGTGCTTTTAGATACTGCCTACAAGGAAACCAGAAAATACAGTACCTAAGCACATGGAGAGGTATGATAAATGCAAGGGAATTCAGAGAATCGAAAGGTCACTGCTGGATTTGTGATGGGGTTTGAAAGGAAATGCAGAATTTAAATTGAAACAAACTATGCAGAAAGTAACATGGCAGGAATATATAAAAGACAAATGTGGGGATTCAGGGAAGATGGCAGAGAAGGATGCACCAGAAACCTGTCTTCTCACCTAGACAACAACTGCACCAGCAGAATCTGTCTGATATAAATATTTTGGAACTCTGGAGTGTATTGCAGGCTTGCAACTTCCAGGGAAAGGCCTGTGGTTAATTTCATTCAATTTCAGCTCTTAGCTTAGCAGGGCTACCCATCCTCCACCCCTAGCCCCATGGCAGGCAGCCATGCATGTGTTCTTGGAGCAGCTTATATGCAGCTTCTGGAAGCCATGGTGGGCAATAAGGACCCTGTCCTCCAAATATCAGGGATCTGCATTCTGATCACTGATTGCTGCTTCTGATCACGAAGGTGCAGATACAGAGGCCACTGTGGTAACCTCCTCCTTTGTTGCAAGCCCTTCCCCTTCCAGCTGAAGTGACTTCCAGGTGATTTAAATGGTTGATGCCTTTCTCCATCCCTTCATTTTTCTCTTTTTCCTCCTTTGGGAGCCAGATTCAAAGACTAAGACCTTCAAAAGCAACAACATATACAGGGAAAATCAGAAAGTCACCTCAAATGCCCAAGGAAAGGCACAGGCTCAGAAAAGACTTGAGAAGACCTTAAGTTTACATCTTACGCTGACCCTCGGTACAGAGACAGCTTACAGCAATTAAACAACCAAAAAAAAGAAGATTACACCATACACAAAAATCAACTCAAAATGGATTAAAAACTTGAATGTAACACCTGAAACTGTAAATCTACCAGAAGAAAATACAGGAGGTGAACTCTTTGACATTGGTCTTGGCAAAGCATTTTTGGATTTCACACCAAAAGCACAAGCAACAAAAGCAAAAATCAGCAAGTGAGGCTACATCACACTAAAAAGCTTCTGCCCAGCAAAGGAAAGCATCAGCAAAATGAAAAAGCAACATATGGAATGGGAGAAAATATTCACAAACCACATATCCGATAAGGGGTTAACATCAAAAATATATATGGAACTCATGTAACTCAACAGCAAAAAATGAAATAACCCAATTAAAAAATGGGCAAAGGGGGCCGGCCCAGTGGCACAGTGGTTAAGTGCGCATGTTCCGCTTTGGTGGCCCAGGGTTTGCTGGTTCCGATCCAGGGTGTGGACATGGCACCACTCATCAAGCCATGCTGTGGCAAGCGTCCCACATATAAAGTAGAGGAAGATGGGCACGGATGTTAGCTCAGGGCCAGTCTTCCTCAGCAAAAAGAGGAGGATTGGCAGATGTTAGCTCAGGGCTGATCTTCCTCAAAAAAAATAAATAAATAAGTAAAAAAAATAAATAAGAAAAAGGCAAAGGATCTGAATAGACATTTTTCCAAAGAAAACATACCAGATGGCCAACAGGTACATGAAAAAAAGTGCTCAACATCACTAACTATCAGGGAAATGCAAATCAAAATTATGATGAGCTATCACATTACACCTGTTAGAATGGCTATTATCAAAGACAAGAGATAAGAAATACTAGTGAGGATGTGGAGAAGAGGGAACCCTGGTACACTGTTGGCAGGAATGTAAACTGGTACAGCCACTATGGAAAACAGTATGGAAGTTCCTCAAGAAATTAAAAATAGAACTACCATATGATCTTGCAATCCTACTTCTGGGTATATACCCAAAGGAAACAAAACCACTATCTTGAAGAGAGATCTGTACTTTTACGTTCACTGGAACATTACTTACAATAGTCAGGGTTTGGAAACAACCTAAGTGTCCATCAACGGATGAAGAGATAAAGAAAATATGGGGGGCTAGTCCCATGGCCAAGTGTTTAAGAAGTTCGCGTGCTCTGCTATGGCGGCCCATGGTTTTGCTGGTTCGGATCCTGGGTGTGGACATGGCACCGCTCATCCGGCCATGTTGAGGTGGCATCCTATGTGCCACAACTAGAAGGACCCACACCAAAATGTTCAATTATGTACTGGGGGGATTTGGGGAGAAAAAGCAGAAAGAAAAAAAAAAGGTGTTAAAAAAAAAGAAAATATGATATATATGTGTGTGTATATATATATTTGTCATATAAATATATACATGTAATATTATTCAGCCTTAAAAAAGGAAATCTTGTCATTTGCAACAACATGGATGAGTGAGCCTGGAGGGCATTATGCTAAGTGAGATAAGTCAGGCAGAGAAGACGAACACTGCATGCTATCACTTAACATATGGAGTCTAAACAAACCAAGTTCACAGAACAGAGTAGTAAAGTATAAAAGTTGCCAGGGGCTGGGGGGTGGGGAAAATGGAGAGACATTGGCAAAAGGGTGCAGACTTTCAGATATAAGATGAATAAGGTCTGAGGATCTAATGTATAACATGGTGACTATAGTTGTTAACACTGTATTGTATAATGGAAATTTGCTAAGAGAGCAGAACTTAAATGTTCCCACCAAAAAAAAAAAGGTAAATATGTTAGGTAATGGATGTGTTAATTAACACAATGGGGGGAATCTCTTCACAATGTATACATATATCAATTCATCATATTGTACACTTTAAATATCTTACAATTTTGTCAATTATACCTAAATAAAGCTGAAAAAAATAAAAGCAAAACAAAACAAAACAGAAACAGAAAACCACAACCCGGGGAAGTGGCAGAATCTGATTTCCAGAGTTACCATATCATTGGATTCAAACGTCCACTTTTCAACCAAAAAAATCACAAGGCATATTAAGAAACAGTTCAGCATGCCCACTCAAAGGAAAAAATAAACCACCAGAAACTGTCCCAGAAAAGACCAGATGGCAGACCTAGTAAAGACTTAAAACATCTAAAAGATTCTCAAAGAACTAAAGGAGGATGTGGAGAAAGTCACGAAAATGATATATGAGCAAAATGGAGATAACAATGAGGAGAAAGAAAACCTAGAAAGAAGTCAAAAAGAAATTCTTGAGCTAAAAAGTATAATAACTGAAATGAAAAATTCACTAGAGGGATTCAAAGGCAGATTTGAGCAGGCAAAAGAAAGTGTTAACAAATTTGAAGATAGGGCAATTAAAATTATTGAGTCTGAAGGACAGAAAGAAAAAAATTGAAGAATAATGAACAGAGCCCAGGCAACCATGAGACATCAACAAAAGTGAACCAACATACACATTCTGGGACTCCCAGAAGGAGAAAACAGAGAAAAAGGGACAGAGAGATTATCTGAAGAATTAATGGCCAAAAACTTCCCAAGTTTGATGAAAGACATGAATATAAACATACTAGAAGCTCAAGGAATTCCAAATTGGATGAACTCAAAGAGGTGCACACTGAGTCACATTAACATCAAACTGTTAAAAGCCAAAGAGAGAATCTTGAAAAAGCAGTGAGAGAGAAGCGACTTGTTACATGCAAGGGATCCTCAGTGAGATTATGAACAGATCTCTCATCAGAAACTTTGGAGGCCAGGAGGCAGTGGCCTGATATATTCAAAGTGCTAGAAGAAAACAATCTGTCAATCAAGAATCGTGTATCTGGCAAAACTGTCTTTCAAAAGTGAAGGAGAAATTAAGACATTTCCAGATAAACAAAAGCTGAGGGAGTTTCCTTACCACTAGACTTGTCTTGCAAGAAATGTTAAAGGGGCTGGCCTGGTGGCTTACTGGTTAAATTCAGTGTGTCCTGCTTTGGTAGACCAGTTTCAGTTCCTGGGTGCAGACCCACACCACTCATCAGCAGCCATGCTGTGGTGGCAACTCATACACAAAACAGAGGAAGAGTGGCAACAGATGTTAGCTCAGGGCAAATCTTCCTCAAGTAAGAATGAATGAATGAATGAATAAATAAATAAATAAAATGCTAAAGGGAGCCCTACAGGTTGAAATGAAAGGATACTAGACAGTAACCCAAAGCAGTATGAAGAAATAAAGATGTCAGTAAAGGTAACTACATGGGCAATTATAAAAGCTGTTTTTATAGTAAGAATGGTTTGCAACTCCACTTTTTGTTTTCTATAGGATTTAAGAGACTAATACATTAAAAAAATTATTATTCTATAAGCTAGAGTTAGTGTAACTTTGGTTTGTTACTCTACATTTTGTCTTGTACATAATTTAAGAGACTAATGCATTATAAAAAGCAATTATTAGTTTATGTTTTTGGACACACAACATATAAAGATGTAATTTTATAACATCAATAACTGAAAGGGGTGAGACGGAGCTGTAGAAAAGCAGAGTTTTTGTACGCTATTGAAGTTAAGTTGATATAAATTCAAATTAGAGTGTTATAACTTTAGGATGTTAAATGTAATCCCCATGGTAACAACAAAGAAAACAGTTATAGAATATACACAAAAGGAAATGAGATTAAAATGCTTGGCTACAAAAAATTAACTAAATACAAAGGAAGACAATAATTCAGGAAATAAGGGACAAAAAAGCCTTAAGACATATAGAAAATAGCAAGTGACAGAAGCAAGTCCTTCCTTATCAGTAAATATTTTAAATGTAAATGGATTAAACTCTCCAATCAAAAGAAAAAGACTGACAGAATAGATTGAAAAATATGAACAAACTATATGCTATCTACAAGAGATTCACTTTAAATCCAAAGACACAAATAGGTTGAAAGTGAAAGGATGGAAAAAAATATTCCATGCAAATAGTAACCAAAAAAGAGCAGAGGTGGTTACATTAATATCAAACAAAAAAGATTTTAAATCAAATAAGTTTATAAGAGACAAAGAAAGACACTGTATATTTTTTTCCTGCTTTTTCTCCCCAAATCCCTTCAGTACATAGTTGTATATTTTAGTTGTGAGTCCTAGTTGTGGCATGTGGGACGCCGCCTCGGCATGGCCTGATGAGTGGTGCCATGTCCGCGCCCAGGATCTGAATCAGCGAAAACCTGGGCCATAGAAGTGGAGTGCGCAAACTTAACCACTTGGCCACGGGCCGGCCCCAAGACATTATATATTAATAAGAGGTTCAATACAGCAAGAAGATGTAACAACTCAGCTTTAAAAAGGAAAGAAATTCTGACATAAGCTGCAACATGGATGAAGCTTGAGAACATTAGCTAAGTGAAATAAGTCAATCACAAAAAGACAAGTATTATATGACTCCACTTATATGAGGTACCTACAGTAGTCAAAATCATAGTGACAGAAAGGAGAATGGTGGTTGCCAGGGGTTGGAGGGAGGGGGGAATGGAGAGTTATTGTTTAATGGGTATCGAGTTTTAGTTTTACAAGACAAAAAGAGTTCTGGAGATGGATAGTGGTGACAGTTGCACAACAATATGAAAGTACTTAATATCACTGAACTGTACACTTAAAAATGCTTAAGATGATAAATTTTATGTTTTGTTTATTTTACCACAATAAAAAAAGTGGAAGAAAAAAAGCCAAGACTAAAGTGGCATATTGACTGGAGCAGTGAGAGAGAAGGGTAGATAGATAAGGTGGGGCAAGACAGCTATTGTCCTGCCCTCTCGGAGGTTGTAGACAAGCTCTAAAAGTTATTAATAACTTACATTTATTCAATGGAATCCTATGAAGCCATTAAAAATAATAGGGTCTGTTTATATTTATTGACATGAAAGATGTCACATTAATGTCTAGATTATAAAATCTACATTATATTAAATAGAAAAAGAAGGCTGTAAAATAACTTGTCTGATATAATCCTTTTTTTTATAATTATGTGTCTATGTATATTTATGCACAGAAAAAAGTCTACAAGAATATATAAAAATTTTAATAGTAGTTATCTTTTACTGGTGAGATTATGGGTGATTTTTATTTTCTTCTTTAAACCTTTTTTAAAAAATTGAGTCATAATTTATACAGAGTGAAATGCACAGACGTTAAGTTCAATTAGTTTTGACAAATGCTTATATGTATCTCACACCCCATCAAGACATAGAACATTTCTATCACCCCATTAAGTTCTCTCATGTAGATCTTTTTCTGAATTCCTTAGTATAAACATATTTTACTTTTAAAATAATAAAGCCATTTTTATATCTTAGACAAATTTTTAAAAAGAAGTCAATAATAGCCCAAAATGGTGAGCACAATCTACCAGTGAACACATGGAAACCTCAAAACCTTTGATTCAATATTTTTTTGTATTTGCCATTCCCACCTTTAACCTTTCGGATAACTGTGACAGGTGAGGGCAAACAGAGTATGTAAAGAGTAACCTCCAAGGAATTTCTTCCTCTTCCATGTTCTTATAGCACTTTCTGTACCTTTCTCACAGCACTTACATATTGTGTCTAGCAGTATGGTTATTGTATACACATCTTTTCTCCCATATCAGATTCCTATGCTCCTTGAGGGAAGATAAGCACATCTTAGTTACTTCTGCGTTTTCCTTATTTTTCCTAGGGCCTTGCGTAGAGCAGGTGCTCAATAAATGTTGGCTGACTTGAATTTAAGAAAAAAACCACCCATAATCTCACCACTGAAAGATAACTTACAATTATATAAGATACAATTTTATACCATTTTAATGGCACTTCCTGAGGTTGAACTGCACTCTAGGTGAACATAAGTAAAGTATTAAGCAATTATCTCCAGAACCTTTCTATTTCCTCTAAAACCTCTCTAAATCATTGGTATGGGCTGAACTGCGTCCTCTCAAAATCTGTAAGTTGAAGCCCTAACCCCCAGTACCTCTGGATGTGACCATATTTGGAAACAGGGCCTTTACAGAGGTGATTAAGTTCAAATGGGGCTGTTAAGGTGGGACCTACTCCAATCTGCCTAGTGTCCTTATAAGAAGAGGAAATGTGGACACACAGAGACACCACGGATTCATGTATACGGAGGAAAACTCTTGTAAGGACACAGTGAGAAGATGGCCATCTACAAGCCAAGGAGAGCGCTCTCAGAAGGAACCAAATCTTAGACCCAGAGCCTCCAGAACTGTGAGAAAAGAAACTTCTGTTGTTTAAGCCTCCCAGTCTGTGGTATTTGTAATGGCGGCCCTAGCAAACTTAGTAAAGTCACACTCCCACAGAAAAATCTGGAAGAAACTTGGCTATTCATTTGGTCTTAAGCTTTAAGATTCAAGGAAAAAAAACCCCACTATCTACTCCTATTTATCTGTTTTTAGTATAAGAGTCTTTACCTCCTTCCAGAGGAGGCTACGTGGCATGGGTTCTAATCTCTGGCCATCAGAATTAACTGAGGAGAAATGTCTAATGCCTATTTATTTATATACCAGACTGTCTGAAGATATTATAATACATTAAATATTATTTACTCCCTTTTTAAGCATTTTTCATTTTGCAAGTTAGGTTATTCAAATTTCTTACTTACTTGGACTTATTGTTTCTATGAACAGGATATCTTGTTTGAGGGAAGAAAGAGAAGATAAAAAAATATGTAAAACTTTCATATTTCCTTCTTAAAATCTGAGGCAATGGGATGAAAAGTAACACTAACAAAATCACATCACTCAAAATTGCTTACAGGGGTACTTTCCTTTATTCTGATATTATTGATGTCAACTTAATATTTTTTACGGGATCCCAAAATATTTGAGAGTGAGCTTTGCTAGGGCATTAAACATTAGAAAAAGAAAGTTATAGGAAAGACTTGAAAAAATAACTCATACTAAATATTACTGCGGAACATAATAATCTTTTATCTTATAGGAGACATAAGTTAAACTCCTATGAGGCTATCCTAGGAGATACAACTTGTGGGGTCACACTAGTAATTAGCAATCCTGAACAATTCTCTTTGCTCAGTAAGAAACACAGAAAAATATGTGATCCCTGTTTTGCAAGCATGTCCTTTTTTAGCCTCAGAGTCAGTTTGAACATAAATTCCACAACTTATTGGCCAATTAACCACTTAACTTTGACTCCCACAAAGAGAGGACAATATGTGCCTTGCAGGATCAAGCAAGAGAAAAGTGCAAAATGTTTTTAAAACTCAAGTTATACAAACACAAAATATAAAGGAGGAGACAAACAGATGAGATGGCTCACATCAAGTTTATAGGCTCAGTGGTTACAGCCATGAGTTCAAATTTAAGTGGGTAGTTTTTGCCTTCATATTAATACCAGACATTTTAGAAGAGAACAGTGCGCATTTAGAGGTTGGGGGGCGAGGTACAGGGAGAGGAAGGCTCTCAATGAAATAGCTTAAACTATATTTTCTTCTTATTATTCTTTTTTAAATAGGTACTTCTTTCTGGAGGCAATTTTCTTTTTTTAAGGATTGGCACCTGAACTAACATCTGTTGTCAACTTTCTTTTTTTTCTCCTTCTTCTTTTCCCCAAAGCACCTCCCCTGCCCCCCGAGCAGTGGTTGTATATTGTAGTTGTGAGTGCCTCTGGTTGTGCTATGGGGGATGCTGCCTCAGCATGGCTTGATGAGCGGTGCCATGTCTGCACCCAGGATCCCAACCGGGGGCGAAACCCTGGGCCGCAGAAGCAGAGCGCGAGAACTTAACCACTCGGCCACAGGGATGGCCCCTCTTTCTGTTTAAAATAAGACTTGGTCTCCCAGTTTATTTCCTTTTGTACCAATAGTAAATAATTCTTTGGGGGTTATATGACTGGATATAATAAAAAACAAAACAAAACAAAGGTTCTTTCTTTTTTTTTTAACAGCCTATGTTAATAAAAAGACAAAACCTGACAAACGAGTCCTGGTGATACACTTGACCTCTTCACAATACCAGTAACTACTGACAAGAGATTTATTGTTCATTTTGTGCAATCAGGAAACTAGGAGACCAGGTAGTGACCTAAATTAGACTTTTTTGTGTGTGTGAGGAAGATTAGCCCTGAGCTAACATCTGCTGCCAATCCTTCTCTTTTTGCTGAGGAAGACTGGCCCTGAGCTAACATCCATGCCCATCTTCCTCTGCTTTCTATGTGGGACACTTACCACAACATGGCTTGCCTAGTGGTGCCATGTCCACACCCCGGATCCGAACCACTGAGCCCTGGGCCACCGAAGCAGAACATGCGCACTTAACTTCTGCGCCACTGGGCTGGCCCCTAAATTAGACTTTTAATCTTTTGATTTTAATAAAATAAAAGAGGTGAAGCAATAAAACACATAACAGTTCTGTTCGGTACTTAAGTTTCAAAACATTTGAGTTCATTTAAAGGAGATGGGATGCTTTCAAATATCTGTGGTTATTTGAGTTGAAAATCACTGAGATGATCACCAACATCCTGATGTTCTTTTCCCTGGAACCTGTCTCTCTTCACAGACTAGCTCTTGCTCATCTTCAGAATTCAGGTTAAGAGTTACGACCTCCCAGAAGTCTTTCCCAATATCTTTTCTCCTTCCCTTTCCCACTACCACTTTAAACCTCCCATCTGAGTTAGGGGTCTTTCTTCTTTGTTCCCTCAGTACATAGTTACACATATATCACACTGTACTGCAACGCCCACTCGCTTTCCTGATCCCCCTCCCAACCTCTCCAGCCACTGCCATGCCACTAGACTATAAATGATCCCAAAAGCAGGGACTATATAGTCTTTGTTCTCTTTCAATATCCAGCACCAGACATATAAGAGACATTCAACAAATTTCTGGTGATCAAACAAATGAATGAAAATATATTTCCATAATTCCAACAAACAATGCTTCTTACCAATTTTTACTCCAGTGACATGAGAAATATGATGGAAAGTTTTTTTTTTCCCCTAAGATTGGTACCTGAGCTAACAACTGTTGCCAATCTTCTTTGTTTTTTTTTTCTTCCTGCTTTTTCTCCCCAAATTCCCCCAATACATAGTTGTATATTTTAGTTGTGGGTCCTTCTCATTGTGACATGTGGGACGCCGCCTCAATGTGGCCTAATGAGCAGTGCCACGTCCGCACCCATCATCCGAACCCTGGGCTGCCGAAGTGGAGTGTGCAGACTTAACCACTTGGCCCCGGGGCTGGCCCCCGATGGAAAGTTTTTATGTCACAGTGCATAGTAAGCATTCAATAAATGGCATTACTAGGAGAAAGCTTGGCAACGAAGGGAAGGGGGTTAAAAAACACTATTCACAAACTGAAACGGTTATTGCCAAAAGTCAAAAGCATTAATAGGCTCACTTCTCTTACAGGTAACTGAATCTAATAATAAAGATTCTCATAAAGGAGAAGTTTTAAATATACTAGCAATTTAATTAAAGTATTAACTGTCCATGAGTCAATAATATCTACCTACAGTAGTCCCCCCTTATCCTTGGGGGATACATTCCAAGACTCGCCGTGGATGCCTGAAAACACAGATAGTACTGAACCCTACATATACTATGTTTTTTCCTATGTTATATACCTATGTTAAAGTTTAATTTATAAATTAGGCACAATAAGAGATTAACAACAATAATAAAACAGAATAATTATAACAATATATTGTAGTGAAAGTTACTGTAGATCTTAGCAACCTCAACATATAAATTTTTTTCTTTCCTTAGTAAGTCGAGAAGTTTCACATTTTCACTTAAAGGAAGCACTTTATGGCTTCTCTTTGGCATATCTGAATTGCCAGCATCACTACTCTTGTGCTTTGGGGCCATTATTAAGTAAAATAATGGTTACTTGAACACAAGCGCTGTGATACCATGACAGTAGAGCTGATAACCCAGACGGCTACTAAGTGACTAAAGGGCAGGTAGCGTATATACGGCGTGGACACGCCGGACAAAGGCGTGATCCACCTGCTGGGCGGGATGGAGTGGTAAGCCATAAGATCTCATCACGCTACTCAGGACGGTGTACACTCAGTTTAAAACTTGTATATTGTTTATTTCCAGGATTTTCCATTTAACATTTTCGGACTTCAGTTGACTGTGGGTAAGTGAAACCAGGGAAAGCTAAACTGCGATAAGGGGTGCTAGTATATATCAAAACTCTTACCAAAGGCAATAATGACAGATAAACAGGATCTTGATTTCAACAGAAATAAATCTATTTTATTTCGGTCAGGCTGATACTAAAGTTTAATTTTCTCAGTTGAGGTCAGTGTTATTGAACTGAGATAACATCTAATTTTAAGTGTATCTCAAAGGTTAGACTCTTCAACGTATATTAAAATTTCCTCATTATTTTCACAAGACAATGAAGCTTAATGTGTTTGTTGTTCTTTTTTTTTTTGAGGAAGATTAGCCCTGAGCTAACACCTGCTGCCAATCCTCCCCTTTTTGCCAAGGAAGTCTGGCCCTGAGCTAACATCCATGCCCATCTTCCTCTACTTTATATGTCGGACACCTACGACAGCATGGCCTGCCAAGTGGTGCCATGTCCGCACCCAGGATCCGAACTGGCAAACCCCAGGCCACCGAAGTGGAACATGGGAACTTAACCACTGCGCCACTGGGCTGGCCCCCTGAAGCCTAACGTTTTAAAACCATCCCCCAGGCAGCTACTTCTCAGAAGAATCTTTAGAAAGGGATTACAGTAATATTTCACGAGCAATTTGACTATACGACCTTCTGTCATTCCTTTCTACAATTCTTGAAATATTAGTCTCCTTATATTATTTTCTAATTTCTATGTTTTTCGAAACAGATATAATTTTTTAAAACTTATAGTATTGGGGGACTGGCCCCGTGGCCGAGTGGTTAAGTTCGGGCGCTCCGCTGCAGGTGGCCCAGTGTTTCATTGGTTCGAATCCTGGGCGCAGACATGGCACTGCTCATCAAACCACGCTGAGGGAGCGTCCCACACGCCACAACTAGAAGGACCCACAACAAAGAATATACAACTATGTACCGGGGGGCTTTGGGGAGAAAAAGGAAAAAAATAAAATCTTAAAAAAAAATTATAGTATTGAGTTCTAAACAGAGAATCTTATGGAAATCTTCAGCAAAAGTGAACTTTGGGACTTTGGGATGCAAAGTTTAACATTTAGGATTTTCTTTTGACATGTTACAAACCCTAAACCATATAGAAACAAGAAATTATATACATATATTACATTATAAACATATACTCACATAGAACATAGAATGAAAATATCATTAAGTCCTTAATTTGGACACACAAAAAAATGGACTTTGCTGTTTTCATTAAGCTGATCCTCTTTTACTTAAGAGCCTACAAGTCTCTGGCTGGCACTTAAAATCCTCCATGCTAAGGTCTGAATCTAATTTGCCAACGTTGAATCTTGCTGTTCTCCAAGAACACCACCTACTTCAATCATACTGGTTACTCAATTATCTGCCAAACTCACGATGTCTTTGCTCCCTCAGGTTCCCTCATCCAGAATGTGTTCCCCTCTCTCCATCTATGTTAATCCTTCCCATTCTTAAAAGCTCAGCTTCTTTCACTGCCTTCTCTTCTTCCCCAAACTATTCCAACCCATGATGATCTCTCCTTCTTCCAACTCCTCTGGCTTTTACTGTTCTAACATGGAAAAACTTGCTGTTTTTTTAATTGTTGTTTACTTCTTTAAAAATCATTTGAATTATGAAATATAATGCATACACAGAAGCGTGCACAAAAGTTTCAAGCTCAACGAATTATCCCTAAGTGAATATCCATGAAATTTCCCCCAGTACAGAAACAGAAAACTGTTAGTACCCAGAAAGCCCCCTCATGCTCTTTTCTGATCACTAACACCCCCTTCCTCCCTATCCCAACAAAAAGGTAATCACTGTCCTAACAGTTATGGTAATCCCTTTCTTCCTTTCTTTATAGTTTTACCACCTAAATATGCAACCCCAAACATTACTGTTTAGTTTTTTGAATTTTACATACATGGAATCATACAGTATGTATTCTTTTGTGTCTGGCTTCCTTTACTGAACATTATATGAGAATCATACATGTTTTCTAACAATGTTCATTTTCATTCTGTAGAGAAAATATATTTATACTCATTTAAACAAATGGATGGTTCACTTTTTTTTTTTGAGGAAGATTAGCCCTGAGCTAACTGCTGCCAATCCTCCTCTTTTTGCTGAGGAAGCAGGCCCTGAGCTAACATCCACTCCCATCTTCCTCCACTTTCTATGCGGGATGCCTACCACAGTGCCAAGTGGTGCCATGTCTGCACCCGGGATCCAAACTGGCAAACCCTGGGCCACTGAAGCGGAACGTGTGCACTTAACTACTGCACCACTGGGCTGGCCCCGATGGTTCACTTTGATCCATTCTGCTGTTGACAGACCTTTGGGTACTTAACTTTTAAAAAGTATGTATATCTTGTCTCCCCAGCTAGAAGGCCAGTTCTTGAGGACAGGGACCATATATTATACTATTTTATATTTACCTTAGTATTTGCATAATGCTAAGCACATAATGAGTGTCCCCAGTCATGCCAAATATTGATATTTATTTCTTTAAAATATTGATTAAATCAATCTACAAGTAGTTTTGGAGATGAGAAAAAATAAGTAGTGCTGGAAAGCAGTGTAATATTTTGAGGGAGAATTATGTAACTTGCACTTTGGAACAACTGCTACTACTTTAATAAATCAGAAGGTTGGACCTCTCCCGTTTATTTACACCTAAGGATTTGTCATTTCTTGTTCTTCTTGAGTCAACTAAAAGCTAAAGACCTAATTTATCAACTACTTTCAAAAATAAAATTAGAACAATTCGAAAGGTGGTTAATTATTGTCTCCCCAACTTGTACAGTCTCTCACCAATATGTTGAGTACCCGCTATGATCACAGGTCTAAATGAGCTCCTTTATTTTTTATTCTATTTCCTTAAGTTTATATTAACTATCTACTATTATAAATTTAGAAACACATGAAGACATGTCCACAGGCAGTTTGTCTACAGAACAGAAGCAAAAATTCTATTATCTAGGGTCAGCAGGAAATTAATCATTCCTATTCAAAACCAAAACAAACCAAATAGCTTTTTCGCTCAAATATGCTCTTCTACAGTCAGTGACTGTTTCCTCGGTACTGTGTAAACATCTCAAAACAGTATTTATACCACCCAACCTTCAGACCTATTCTGACATCCCTTGAAGAGGCAGTTTTGCTTTTTCGTTTGTTTGACTGTTATAAAACCAGAGCCTCATCAACTTTCTCCGCAAACAGGAAAATACATTTCCAGGCAAAGTTTTCTGATATACCTGTGTCTTGGCCGTTCACATATGGGCACGTCTCTAATATTAATTTTAACAATACAGAGGCTATAACAAGTCTTATAAAGAAAATAAACATAAAGTCTAAGAAACCAGGGTATTCTCAAGTTGAGGGATCAATGGAGATTAGAAGAGATGTTACTAGATGTATGTAGCCAATTCATTTCTAGCTAAGGACAATTATCAAAGCCAAATTTAGTATTTTTTAAATATAAAGTAACATTTTAATTTGATGTTTTCAAAACTGAGGCCAATAACAAATATGCCTTTATTTTATTTTATTTTATTTTATATTTAATGAAGAGTTTCTTGGAAAGGAAGCAGACTGTTTAAAGTACTACTTTTATAGGGGGCTGGCCCCATGGCCGAGTGGTTCTGCGTGCCCTGCTTCAGCGGCCCAGGGTTCGTGGGTTTGGATGCCGGGTGCAGTCCTACATACTACTCATCAAGCCATACTGTGGAGGCATCCCACATACAAAGTAGAGGAAGATTGGCACAGATGTTAGCTCAGGACTAATCTTCCTCAAGCAAAAAAAGAGGAGGATCGGTAATGGATGCTAGCTCAGGGCAAATCTTTCTCACACACACACAAAACACTACTTTTGATACCAACCCCGATATCAGTTTCCCCACATTAAACCCAGCATATATGGGGTTAAAACCAGAACACTCATTCTCTGCTTACTCTCTGGCTTCCTGGCTCCAGAATCCACTATCCTCCATGGACAAGCACCTGGACCATCTCCTCCCACAAAGAGATACGGGCTGGTGGGAAAGCTGCTGCCCAGCAAGGTCACGGGTTCCCTCCTCTCTGCAAGTGTCTCAAGGCCAAAGACAGGCTGGTGGGAAAGCTCCGACCAGCAAGGCCATATGCTCCCCCTCCCCTACCTAAAACCCTAAATAAAAACCCTTCCTTTTAGCTTTTCGGGGAGTTTGGGATTTCAGCGTTAGCTGCCATCTCTCCTTGCTCAGTGCTGTGCAAAAATAAAATTCCTACTTTCTTCCACCACACCCAGTGTCAGAGATTGGCTTGCTGCGCAACGGGTGAATGAACTCACTTCAGGTTCCGTAACACTCTTATATATCTTCATAACCTCTTCATGAGGGAAGAAAGTGATGGGAACACACAATAAAAAGTCAATTTACAAATGAAGGATAATGTATATTATTAGTAGAAAAGCCAAGAATACTTGGTTATATCACAAGAGTCACTATCTCAAGACTAGTTCTATTATAAAATAAATGTTCTATTAGTAAAGGAAAACTTAGAAAGGAAAAGCTGAAATTAATTTTAAAACACTTCTAAAATTAAAATAATCCTTGTCAATCATTGTTATTTAACTTCTAAAGATGCACAGAATAAAATTAAAAAGTTATTTCTACTATAAGAAACTTACCTGCTGTTTATTTTTGTAAGCCGGCTAATCATACATGTTTCTTGTGTTTTCATTTAAAAGACTTTTTCTCCCCAAAGCTCAAGAAAACTTCAATGTGTGGGCCTATTTTCTTAGTTTAATACGAGGTTATTTCATCACCAATCTCATTTGGGAAACTACAAGTACAAAAACTTGACAATGTGTTATATCCTCTCTTGTATCCTCTAAAATTTTGGAATAATTTTGTTATTAAACTACACTTCAAGTAATTATTCTTCTGGATTTTACCCACCAAGTATCAGCCACCCTCCCAAACTTCCCTATCTCCCAGATGGCTAGAGCACAGTTCTAAGGCCAACTTAGCATTAATGAAAATGTTCTATCAGATTACTTCCTAAAAACACTCTAATACTTAAGAGTCTTTGAGACAGCCTAGCAACCCAACTGCATTACCTCTTTATCTTTTAGTCCCAGGAGCAACACTTCTTCCATAAGGGTGAGGCGGATATCTTTAGAGTCTCCAGAGTCTTCATCATCTGGACTCCTGTCTTGATTAGTGTCTTCCTCATTTTCCACCTTCCTTTCAGAGTTCTTGCCTACTTCAGTGCGACGGGCTCGGTGAGTTAAAGTAGTCATTCTCACCTGCTTCTGGAAGGGGTGATGAAAAAATATCTATATGTGTATAGGTGTATACACCTATGTGTATAGGTGTGTTTATATACCTCATGTAAATAAACACATATAGATATTCATACATGCATACTAAAAATGTATACAAATAAGAAATATTTACAAACTTAAAGAAAGAAAGAAAGAAAGGAGTAATGACCAGAAAAATTAGGTGGGTAACACAATATCTTTTCCAAAGTACAGTAACTTGAACTCCACAGAAGGCATTGACAAGAAATTAAATCAGTAATTTTAAAGACCAGCAGAAATGACCACCCTTTAAACTTGCTGATTTCTTGTGCATAATCTATAATCCAGGAGTGAATGTCCATCATTGTGACTTCTCTTTCACAAAATGGATCCTCCCCAAGTTAAATAATATGGGACAGCAAAAAATTGTGAGCATCCAGGCCCATAACGCATATAATAATTTATATTTAATTTCTATAAACATTCAATGGTACATTAGAAAACATACACAAAAAATAGAAAGTAAAAAAAATAAGAAAAGCAATAGAAATACATGTTCTGACATTTTCTCCCTATACTCTAACGGCTCATTTCACGCACTCACTGAGATCACCAGTCTATGGAATACCACTCTGAAGCCCATGTGCAGCAGTTCCATACAGCCAGAAAACTTCCACCCCTACCCCTCACTAGCCATCTTGCAAATACACAAATAGCTGCCAACAAAAAGGACTGGCAAGAGAATGTTAAAAGATTAGCAAATTCTTTCTCAATTACAAAAAATTAAAGCACATGCCCTTTTATACCATGAACTACAGTTGTTTTAAAAATCTACAGTTAAGAGAAATTACACTAAATCATCTGTGATAAGGTTTAAAGTTAGCATAGTTTATTTTAGATAAATGTAAATGCCAGTTTTTAAGATGATAGACAATAAATATTTTTTATCAGCAATTATTTAAAAGAATATCTTTTTCAGGGGAGGCCACATGGCCTTTCAGCATGCTCCACTTTGGCAGCCCAGATTCAGTTCCTGGGCCTGGACCTACACCACTCAGCAGTGGCCATGCTGTGGTGGTGACCTACATACAAAATACATGAAGACTGGCACAGATGTTAGCTCAGGGTGAATCTTCCTCAAGCAAAAAGGGGAAGATTGGCAACAGATTTTAGCTCAGGGCGACTCTTCCTCAACAAAAAAATAAAAATTAAAAAAAATAAAAAATAAAAAAAGAATATTTTTTTCAAGATGGAAAGAATGCATTCAAGAGCTTTTGTGACGGGATCCCATTCTACCTTCTAGCAATATTTCCCATTACTCCCAATTATGTACTGTTAAATAATTTCTCAAACATGTCCCATGCCTTCCATGTCTGCTCCTCTGTACGTGCTGCAGTTCTCTCTCTTTTCCCTACCTCTCTAAGTTGTACTCATTCTTCAAAGGCATTTGGAGGACCCACTTTAAAGCCTTAAGTGAAACCCCTTCTCCATTACCGATACGTCCCATAGCCAGAATTGGTCTCTCCCTCAGCTGCACTTTCACAGAACTTTATTTATACTTACTTCCTTTAAAGTATTTATTATAGTCTTTCTTTTGGTATGGCTGTCTCTCAGCTGTAAACTTCTTGAGGGCAGGGATATTGTCTTCTTGGGTTTTTATATTCTCCATAGCAACTAGCACAATGTCTTTAATGTTGTAACTGCTCGATAAATGTATACTGATTAAAATGAATACTCAGAAACGCATATGAACATTTAAAATAGAAATACAAATGAAGTGACTTACAAAAAGATTCTTTGTACAAAGCTGTATTTCAAATATAATTCTTGGTGAGAGGTGGGAAGAAGAGTGAAGGAGGAAGAGAACTATGAAATAAAAGCTTAAGGGCACCAACCCTACCTGGCGCTGTGCATAGGGCTTATTTCCTAACGCAATCCAAGAAACTTTACGTTTTCGGGGATAAAAAATAAAGGGGAATTTTCTTTGAGGAATTAACTCGCCTTGGACATTTACTAGTTAAAAATCCTATTTGAAAAAAAACAAATGGCCAAAAAATTAAATAAATCAAATCCTCCCTTTCTCCATAGAATAAAAAATTTGGAGGGTTTTTTTTTGGTAGCTAGGAAATGTACTTCCCCCGTTGCTTACCTGACGTTACTTCTGGGTTATGGCCGGACGCAGGGTGCAGCTTGCGCTCTATTTTAGGGGACACCTGTCCTCCCCCACCCCCACCCCCGTCCTAGTAGGTGAAAAACTTCTCAGCCACGCAGAGAACACAAACTTCCTGATCGTTCGATGCAGAAAAGAAATAACACATCAGCTTCCTCAGGATCCCTAGGCAACCTACCTTGGTGTTTCTTCATTGGACCAATCAGAAACGGCCAATGTTGAGCCTAGCCAATCGCAGCTTACAAGGGGAGGCTCTCCCCCGGCTATTGTATTGCGATCCAGACAAACACCACCAAAAGGAGGCAGGTTTGGGTTAAATCTGACAGCTGGTCAATCCAATGAAGGAACCTTGGTAAGAACAGAGGAAAAAGGGCTGCGCTCTCCACCCCCAGTAAGCCAGCCAATCACAGCGTTCCGTTAGCCAGCACCCGCTGTCGATCTCCGAAGGTTTCTGTTGGTGAATCTCAGTGTAGCAGGTGTGTTACCGTAGCAGTGTATACTGGGACAATTAGGTGAGATGGTTGGGATCCAATAAAGCTAAGAATAAATAAACATTTTAAAATTGGTTGTTTTCAACAATTAGCTTATCTCTAACTTTCCGGTTCCAGAAAAACCTGATCTGGGGTCAGTTTGTGGAGATTTATTTGGTTTACTTTAAACACGACAGGTACATTTCTACCATCGCATACATACCAACGTTCTCTGTTAGTGCCCACTACTGGCAAACCCACGGATAATGTATGTTTTTAGAATATGGCTGCTGAAACTGCAGGAGGCAAACAGGCCAAGTATTAAGTCCTCTTTTTCTAAAGCAAAGGAAACCATCAAGGCTGGAACCAGGTCTTAGGTTTCTCACTAAAAGCACAGCATCCTTCACACTATCACTCAAAAGTTCTAGGAAGTGTGCTCAACTCTTGCAAAATAACATCTACCAAAATGATCTCAAAATTAGTGTCTAAACATTTTCTGCTAATTAAATAAAAATGAGAAGTCATGAAAGAGTCTAGATGCTGAACAATATTTTATTTATGCTGCCAAAAATGCCAGACTTTAAAAATCAGTCATCATTTTGTCTTGCAGTAAAAAATATTAAAAAAAGTAAAGCATGAATTTTTAATTGTACATTATATATTATAATATTAATACACTATATCAAACTACCGAAGAACATTGTTTTAACACAATGACAAACAGCCAGTGAAAGGTATAGTTTTAACATAAGTAAAAAGTGAACTCCTTCCAAAATTTAATACAAAATAAACATTATTTGTTTCCAAAAATGGCATTAGAGGGCCTTAAAACAATATATGTTTAAAGGAAGTGTCCACCAAAATGGAAAAATAGATCAATATTGAATAGATAATGAACAGAATCAATTACGACACTGGCACTTATGGTTTTATTCAAAAGTTCTCTTGGATTTGTCTCAGATAAGATTAAGGATCATATGATAGTCAATTAAGAATTCATTTTAGTGTACTAACTGCTTAACACTACATATAAGTTTTCAGAGGTAGGGCAAACACACCTTAAAATAGTAATATAGTGTCCTTTAGTTTAAACGTTGAGAAGAACTCTGCAAACATGCAGAAGAAAAAAACAATTTTTATATGTGTTCCTTTGGTTCACTAAACTTTCTTCTTTTCGGCACTGACTCTTGACTAGAAGAATCGAAGTGATGAAGGACCTGTCGAAAGAAAACAACTACTAAGAATAGAGATACTTTCCAGTTTAAAGGTCTTTAATTTTAGATCTTTTTCATGTCTCTGAGGTTTCTTTCTTTTTTTGTTTTTAAATTATACCTAGCATAGCTATTTCCTACTAAGATATGACACTTGGTTCTTTAAAAGTAGGATAAATTTTATTATTGACATATTTATATCTTCTGATGGCTGCTGACAGTATACACTTACAAAGTATAAGGTCTTCTTTAGGGTTGCTGGAATAGTTAGAAAGATAGACTTAACATTATGTCCTCAAAATAGTAAAATATTTTGGGGGGATAAGAGAGGAAAAAAGATTTAAAAATGAGCTGCAAGAAGAGAAACATTCTACCTTGGTACCAGTAGGATTTAAATCACGTTTTGTTTTTGTGTCCCTGGTATTTAGCAGTGCCTGACAGATATGGGACATTCAACACACACTTTTGAATGAATGGCAGAATGAATGAGGAAAATTCCTAACAAGATTCCCTGAGTTACTGAACTTTGATTTTTCTGGAAAAAACTCTGTAAGGATACAAATTGGATTATGATTTTGCAGACAAAAATCAAAGCTTAATACACTGGGGAAAAATTACAAAACCTAATATATTAATGAAATGTCAGGTTATTCCATTCCCTTCTTAATATATGTAAATTGAGCATAGTATTAACCAACTATTTTGAGATTACTCCTTTAACATTTCATTTTTTAAAACAGTCTTAAGTTTCCAGTTGTCTAATTTAAACCTACTAATACTACTAAAAATTCTAGTTGAACAAATATATTTATCTCAAAAATGACAAATACATTATCTGATTTGGTAAAATAAGGTTCCAAATATAAAACAACTGTTACAGGATTTAGGTCAGGAAAATTTTTCTTTCTCCTAGGTACTAGGAGGAGATGCTATATTTTTAGGGAACACGTGAATTTGGTAACTTATCTTGTTTCTACTTTAGTTTTGATCTCTAGAAAGCTCACATGAAATTTGTGGCCTAGTTTTAGCTCTATATAAATAAGATGGCCTGAATATTCTTGTACTCTCATTTTCTCATCCTATTCATATTTTTCCTGACACTAATTTTTATTTATTTTATAAATTCCTCCAACTACTTCAAATCATTCATGGAATCAGATGGTAAGTATTTACATAGAAAAAATTAATAGGGGGCTGGCCCAGTGGCTCAGTGGTTAACTTCGCATGTTCCGCTTTGGCGGCCTGGGATTCGCCGGTTCGGATCCCAGGTGCGGACATGGCACCGCTTGACACGCCATGCTGTGGTAGGCGTCCCACATAGAAAGTAGAGGAAGATGGGCACGGATGTTAGCTCAGGGCCAGTCTTCCTCAGCAGAAAGAGGAGGATTGGCAGCAGATGTTAGCTCAGGGCTAATCTTCCTCAAAAAAACTAAAAAACATTAATAAACCAACACAGCACATCTTATTTTAAAGTCACCCCGTTTTTTAGAAGCAAACATATTTAAATAAGATTTGGCTATCAGAACTCTGAGGTATGTCTAGGGATATTATTATAGTTATCATTTTAAATTTAATCTATAGTAATGATATTCTGATACTTGCCATTTCGTTCAAGCTATAAATTATCATAAGACTTACTGTTTTCCCAGATTCAAGTTGACTTCTCTTCCGATTTTCTTTAGAAGTTTTTACTGGTTGATTTCCATTAGCCTCCACAAAGACAGAAAAATTTACTAATTGGTTATTTCTCCAAGAACAAGCAACACTTTATTTTTCAACTATAGGTAACTATATGCAGTTTTTAAAAAAACAGGTTTACCGAGATATAATTCAGATACCATACAATTCACCTATTTAAAAGTGTACAATTCAATGATCTTAAGTATATTCACAGAGTTGTGCAACCATGACCACAGTGAATTTTAGAACACCTTCATCATTCCAAAAGGAAACCCATACCCTTATAGCTATAAGTTTATTCCCCCACCTCCAACCAGCTCTAAGACCTTCTGTCTCTATAGAAATCCCTATTCTAGACTTTCCATGTAAACAGTCATATAATATGTGGACTTTTGTGACTGGCTTCTCTCACTTAGCATAATGTCTTCAAGATACATCCAAGTTGTAGCATGTGTCAATACTTCATTGTTTTTTATGGCTGAATAATATTCTATTGTATGGCTATACCACATTTTGTTTACCTGTTTGTTGATGGACATTTAGGTTTTTCCTACCTTTTGGCTATTGTGAATAATGCTACATATGCAGTATTTTAAATGAATATTGGATGACAACAAATTATTAGCTGCCATATTACTATTCTCGAAAAGGACATATTGCAGTCACTTGGCTAGCTCAGTCAGTAGAGCATGAGACTATTAGAAGGACACACTTATTTTCTGATACTTGAAATGTACTTTTCAATAATAGCCTCTTTTTTTTTTCAGTGAGGAAGATTGGCCCTGAGCTAACATCTGTGCCCATCTTCCTCTATTTTGCATGTGGGTCATCATCACAGCATGGCTTGATGACTGGTGTAGGTCTGTGCCCGGGATCCGTACCTGTGAACCCAGGCTGCTGAAGCAGAGGACATGAACTTAACCATTACACCACTGGGCTGGCCTCGTCAGTGATAGCCTCTTCAGTATATATACTATTAAATATTCTCATTTTTTGCCCTGTCCTAACCATAAGTCAGTCATGATACTCAAAATCAGGAGTACTTTGGTGAAGCGTTCACATCCAAAAACACGGGCAATTTCAGAAGTGAATTTATGTCCTCAAAGACTCTTAACGTTACAAGGAAATCTTGCCTAATAATTTTTTTTTTTTAAAGATTTTATTTTTTCCTTTTTCTCCCCAAAGCCCCCCGGTACATAGTTGTGTATTCTTCGTTGTGGGTTCCTCCAGCTGTGGCACGTGGGATGCCGCCTCAGCGTGGTCTGACGAGCAGTGCCATGTCCGCACCCAGGACTCGAACCAACGAAACACTGGGCCGCCTGCTGCGGAGCGCGCGAACTTAACCACTCGGCCACGGGGCCAGCCCCCCTAATAATTTTTTTAATGCTTGCTTTTCTCCCTAATCCTAGTAAAGGATACTTATCCTAAATAGGAAGAACATTTTACTGTTAGAGCTACCAATTTTTGAAATTCTCTTCTCTCTTGCTTTCATCAGCATACTAGTTTGAATGCTACCTTCTGCCAGTTCTAACTTCCCATTGAGAAAGTGGGAAAAAAGGACACCTAAAAGTGGCACTACAATCAGTGGTGTGCCAGTAAATGTTTAACAACCAGTTCTCTGGGAGAAACAAATCCGGAGTTGAAGCATTTGCTGATTTCCATTCTTTGAATACTCTCATCATGTCCAATTTCAAGCTACTGACATGATGTCACTGAATTAGGAGTTGGAAAGAAATGCTCCAGCATACCACTGTTAGTGCGTGTTATTTGTTTCCTAACTTTGGATATAGTATTTTACATATTTTACAGAATGCTTTTTCTTCACCTCTGAATCTTTGAGAGTAACTTAAAGGTCCAAAATAAAATATGAATTTCTAATTAGTATAATTCAAACCAAAAACTAAAATAAAGCAATGGTCTTTTTGCTTAAAAACATGAGATTCATTTTATGTAAGATATATACAAAACATTCATTTTTAATGATAATCCATTTATAAGACAGAACATGGGAACATTTTGGCGTTTTAGGACATTTCCTTGGGAGTCTGGATGATAGTGTCCTTCTCAAAGCCTTTCCTGGATTCCTCTCTCTAATGTACCTTTGGTAAAGCTAACCATTCTCTCCTTTGTGCCTCTATGTAGCCTATTCAGAGTGCAATTATGGCCCTATATCACTGCTTGCTGACCTCCAATTTCTAAAATTTTAGCTAAGAGCAGGAACTGTGTGTTATTCATGCTCTATCTCCAGCACATAGTAAAGCACCTGACACATAATAGGCGCTTACTAAATATTGGTGCAATAAATGAAGTATTAAAAAGCAAAACAGGGGGCCAGCCCCATGGCTGAGTGGTTAAGTTCACACACTCTGCTTTGGTGGCCCGGGGTTTGCCAGTTCAGATGCTGGGTGCGGACCTACACACCACTCAGCAAGCCATGCTGTGGTGGCGTCCCACATAGAAGAACTAGAATGACCTACAAATAGAATATACAATTATGTACTGGGGCTTTGGGGAGAGAAAAAAGAAAAAAAAGAGGAAGATTGGCAACAGATGTTAGCTCAGGGTCAATCTTCCTAAAGAAAAAAAAAAGCAAAATAAACTCACGTATGGGGAAAAATTACAAGGTTAGAATGGAAAACAAATCTAAGAAGACACTTACCATTTTATTTTGAAAGACTTTTCCACTTCTTGTTTTGCTTTCAGACACATCAAGTTCAGATGTTTTACTGACTAACTGCTCAACCTAGAAAATAATTACACAAAACCACATAACATAATAAAAACTTTTCACAACACAGTAATGGGGTTCGAAAATTCAGTAACATAAAATTTAGGGTCTTGTTATGTTGAGTTAATGAAAACCAATAATTTTGACTTGGTTCTTACCGTCACAAAAAGTGCAAACCTAAAGAAAGTGAAACAGACCCTGTACATGACTGATCATTCAGTAAGCTGAGAAAGTCCCAAATGATCACCAGACACTTACTCTTCTAGAAGATAAAACTTTAGCCCACTCTTGTTGGAGAGAGGGGCAGTGCAGAGGAAGGTGGACAATCATCAGTCCACTATTATTGTCAAGTTCATTTTATCTAAGGGTTATTTCAGAATTTTAATGTACATGGAAAACAAAATTAAACATGTTCTGCTCCAAGGCAACAAAAGTGTGTTATGTTCTCCATTTGTAAATACAAAGGCAGGTGGAATAAATAATTGCTTAAGATTCTATCTATCTCTGTAATTCTGAGATTTTATGAACAGTATTTAGGTTTATTACTAAACAAATCCACGAGTAATATACTCAAAACTTTTCAACATATAATTCCAAGATTTTGTTAATAAGCATTCTTAATACTTAATTTTCTTCTAAAAGATCTAGAATGTAATAAGAAAACCTGAGAAATAACTAAATAAGCACATAAGAAACAGTTTTTTGAAAAAAAAAGCAAGTTAAAAGTGAGATGGAATTATCAAGTTTATACCTGAGAATGAGAAATTGAAAGATCTGGACTTTCTTTAGACCTCATAATTTCATCTTCCTCACAAACTAAACTTGGTTCTGTAGAAAAAAACAAAAGAGTTAAAATGGTATCAAATTGAATTGGAAGTGAATTAATGTACATTTTCATTAACTTCTTGCCTCCAAGTTCAGAAGATCCAGGGTTTTTTTTCTGCTCTTCCACTTTAGTTTCAATGTCAAAATCATCCTGCATAATTACATGAAGAAAAAGAATTAGATACATTTCAAAAAGAGATTAAAACAACTGGGTGGAAGTATTTATAAACAAATTTGTTTTATGCGAAAGTTAAATATAACACTACAGCCACCTTACACTTGCTAGGAATAAAGCAGTCCTATAATTACTACAGCAAGGCAACTAGTTTATCCAGACAAAGTATAAAATACTGCTTTACTTTGCACGGTTGCTTTAAGGACAAATGATAAAAATATACAACTTTCTCAAAAACGTATGATGGTTCTGAGAACATTTAGATCTTACTATCGTTTGAGGGCACTGAATTAGAGATGTTCACACAACAAGCTACCACTTCTGCAGCTCTGGAATTTCCATCCTGATGTTAGCATGCACTCTGAATATGCTCCGCTCCTCTTCAAGGAGTTAGTGAAGAATAAACTCAGTCATGGTATGGTAGAAATGGCAACAGGTTTTTGTTTGTTTGTTTTTTTAAGATTGGCACCTGAGCTAACATCTGTTGCCAGTCTTATTTTTTTATTCTTCTCCCCAAAGACCCCCCCAGTACATAGTTATACATTCTAGTTGTGAGTGCCTCTGGCTGTGCTATGTGAGACGCCACCTCAGCATGGCCTGATGAGTGGTGCCATGTCCGCACCCAGGATCTGAACCAGCAAAACCCTGGGCCGCCAAAACAGAGCGTGCGAACTTAACCACTCGGCCACAGGGCAGGCCCCTAGCAACAGGTTTAATGTCTAATTTATAATTATTATTCTTTTGTGACATGTATCAAAGAGCTTTAAAGATTTTAAAGAATGCTACATAAATCCCAGCCGTGTTTGTTTATAAAGCAAGGCTAGGATTTAGGTTTTAGGAAAAAGATTTCTTCTTTGACTAAACTGGTTGAAAATTGAATTTTCTATTTGTAACGATGTGGCCACAGAGCCTAAATCAGAATATCAGTCTCTCTATATAAATACTGTGGTCATAATTTAGAATAAAATGAGAGGAGAGAAAACAAACATGAGACTAAAAAACAATCACGTTGGGGCCGGCCCGATGGCACAGCGGTTAAGTTTGCATGTTCCGCTTCCTGGCGGCCCAGGGTTCACCAGTTCGGATCCCAGGTGTGGACATGGCACCGCTTGGCAAAAGCCATGCTGTGGTAGGCGTCCCACGTATAGAATAGAGGAGGATGGGCATGGATGTTAGCTCAGGGCCAGTCTTCCTCAGCAAAAAGAGGAGGATTGGCAGTAGTTAGCTCATGGCTAATCTTCCTCAGAAAAAAAACCCAAACATGTTAATGATAAAAGATTTTCTGGGAATGAGGCAACAACAAAAAAGCTTTTTTAATACTTCTATTCATCCATTCATTCAACTAATACTGAGAATACAGACTGTAAATCTAAGTGCTAGGCACAGGAGGATTACAAAGATGAATAAGACCCTTTCCTGCCTTCCAGGACCTTCCAGGCTGAACAGTGATTTTCCAGGCCCTGAAGAAATTCAAGCAAAGGCTGACCTGAGCACCTAGTAGGGACATCGTAGAAAGGTTTCCAACATTACATGGTGGGATTGGAGCAGATCAGTGGTTTTCAAATTGTGCTTCAGACCAACGGGTTTCCTCAGAGTCGACCATGAAGGGAGGTGAGGTGGTGAGTGGCTGGGCCTCCAGAACCATTCCCTGCTTCATTCAGAATAGTTGCGCTTTTAAATTTCTAAGAATAATGTTGTTTGCACCAAGGTAAAAAGTTTTAAAACCACAAGACTATACCTTCTTTATGGTCCCAACCTTGAGTTTATTATTATAATACAGTACTTACACAAATATTAATGAGAGCTATTAAAGTCCTCAGAATTGAGTCAAACATTTGTTATTACTGTAATTTATAACTCTTTAAATATACTTACATTTATATAATGCTCCTGTTCATCTTCTAGATCATCTTTGTCCATGAGAATTTTTTGAAGTGGTGTTTTTAATTGTTTTGGTAATAACATAGCTGAATCAATATTTTCCATTCGTTCTTTCTCAGTAGTCACTTTTACCTTGAACGTGTGAAAAGGTGTTGGAACTTCTCCCACATTTAAGTACATAGGCTCCCCTTCAAATATCACTCCTTCACAATTACCATCCTTAAAACCGGGAGGCTGGTAATCTGGGGGTGTAACTGCAAAAAAGTAAGTATAAACTGTGCTGTTCATGAAATCAAAGAAAATATAACAGTAATAATAATATTAGTATTATAAAAATATACGCAGATTGAAGAAATTTCAAATGGTATAGAAGGGCATATAATAAAAAGTAAAAATCAGTCTTCTTCTATCTCCAAGTTCCTATTTTATTCCCTAAAGGTAACCTTTTTTTTTTCCTTCACTTGACTAGTGTGTGACCTTGAGGAAATTATTTATCATCCTTGATTTGGTTTCCTCATATGTCAAATGGGGAAAATAACAGTACCTACTTCATGGGTTCATTTAATTCAAATGAATTAAAGCGTGTGAAATGCTCAGAACAGAACTGACACACAGTAGTTATTCAATAAACATTGTTATTATTGTTGTTGCTTCATGTTTCTCTAGAAGATATTATGCATGTAAAATATAATAATATTTTATCTCCTTAAAAAAACACAAATGAGATCATACTGTTTGGTACCTGTTTTTAATATCTCTTTTAAATCTGTTTTTACTATTTCTTGGATAATTTATCAGCACATTTTTAACAGCTTGCACAGTATTCTATTATATAGATGCACCATAATTTATTTGCCCAATCCTCCAATGAAGGACACTCAAGGTTGTTTGCAGTTTGTTCCTTTTTTTTTTTCATAAAGAAGATTGGCCCTGAGCTAACATCTGTTGCCAATCTTCCTCTTTTTGCTTGAGGAAGATTGTCCCTGAGCTAACACTTGTACCAACCTTCCTCTATTTTTTGTATGTGGGATGCTGCCACAGCACGGCTTGATGAGTGGTGTGTAGGCCCACACCTGGGATCCAAACCTGCAAACCCTGGGCTACCGAAACAGAGTATGCGAACTTAACCACTACGCTACTGGGCCAGCCCTCAGTTTGTTCCTATTTTAACCAAGGCTATAATGAAAATTCTTATAAACATATAACCTTGCATATTTGTGTACGTATATTCTCAAGATACTTTTCTAGCCATAGAATTTCTGGATTAAAGAGAATGTGCATTTAAAATTTTGATACTGCCAAACTGGGGCTGGCCCTGTGGCCGAGTGGTTAAATTCGCGCGCTCCGCTGCAGGCAGCCCAGTGTTTCGTCGGTTCGAATCCTGGGCGCGGACATGGCACTGCTCGTCAGACCACGCTGAGGCAGCGTCCCACATGCCACAACCAGAGGAAGCCACAACGAAGAATACACAACTATGTACCGGGGGGCTTTGGGGAGAAAAAGGAAAAAATAAAATCTTTTAAAAAAAAAAAAATTTTGATACTGCCAAACTGTCCTCTAAAAATGTTGCGTCTATATACATTCCCTCAAGAGTATATAAAAGTGCCTGCTTCTCCTTACACCCTTGCCAATAATGTGTTTACAAGTTTTACTGCTCTGACAAGTGAAAAATGGTATCTCACTGTTTCATTTCTTTAATTATAGGTGAGGTTGTACCTCACATGGATATCTTCATGTTACTGGAGAAGTTTGTGTATATTTTAAAGCCTAGTTTTTCAAATCTTCCTTTTTCAAATACTGATATTAAATGTAAATTTTAGAATTAAAAAATATATAACAATTTCAATGCTTAAAAACATTTGGAATGGAAACCACTTGTCTCAATAATAATAAAACATGCAGGTACCAACTAAAACAGAATGTACTGTAAAGAATACCTTCATCATAGTAAAAAAGTTTCATGGTCAAACAAACATCATTAGGTAAAGGTCCCAGATTTTGCATTAGAACATAAATCTTGCGAATGAGGAGAATACTTGCTTTCTTGGTGTCAGCAGATGACATACTAGATTCACTGTTTTGGTTTTTACTAGAAGAGAATCACACATTAATTTCTTTTATGACACCCATGACTGCTAATAGCATAACTTCATATTTTAGTATTTGAGATTCTTATTCCTATTACAGCATTAAGTTGTTAAGCTGAAAGTTACCATAAAATGTGTTTTAATGTCATTAGAAAAAATTTAATTTCACTAATATCACTGTTAGTATCACTATTATAAACTAACTTAATTTTACATAAATTAAATATGCATTTTATATAAGATGTTTAAAGGATTAAACATCTTTAATGTTTAAGTTAAATTAAAATTGTTTTAATCATATGTCTAATCACTCAAGCATACAATAGCTTTCCTATTCTTTGGCTCTGTTTCACAATTAAAATTGTATATCATTAGCCACAGAATCCTGGCTTGCAGCTACTCCAAGGACATTTTGTACAGCCACACCTTGAGGGTTAATTGGGGATGTCTGACAAGTTTCAGAATTGATCCTGAAGTTTAGCTATTTGGTGTCAATACGAGTAAAGTGGTAATCTATAACACAAAAAGAAAACTATAGAACAATACCTTATGAAGTCCATGATTGGTCCATTACTGGTGTATTTGAATTTAAATTGGTAACATTCTGAGATTGTCTTAAATAAAAAACACTGCAGTTATGCATATGATACACAGTACTGGCTGCAAAGTAGCTATATAGTGCTTTTGTACATAACATATTAATATATATTTAGTAATTCTTCTGCCATGTTAATCACTATTGGTCCATGGAAACTTTAGAGTCCTAATAGTCAATTCCCATGGTTTTGGATTTGGGGCTTCAGTCTGGGAGAGATATTTATTCCTCCACTCGTTGTAATGTATGTTATATACACCAGAGGGAAGGAACTCTTTAACAGGCAGGTAAAGGAGGCGGCATATCTCATACTTTGGCAGAATGGAAGCACAGGGCTTAAGTCCTTGCTATTCTGTAACCACAAGCAAGTCATTTAAGCCTTCTAAGTCTCAGTTTCCCAGATAATAAACTGAGTTGAAAATAGTACCTATTTCCTTGGTGGTTGTGAATATTTATCTAATCGGATCATTTGTACACAGCCCTTAATAAAGTGTCTGGCATACCAAGCATTGAATAAACATTAGTCTATCAGCAAGATGCTCTTTCACTGAAAGAAAAAATGTGCCACTGTAAAACATCAGAAAATAAACGAACATTTTTTGAACAGTCAGTTTCCAATCAATCAACTAATTCACAGCCTTTGCCCACATGATTTTCTTTGTCACTATGGACATACACTAAGCATTAATTGCAGGCATGAGTATCAAAGAGAAGACACATTCCCATCCTTGTGAAGCTTTACTATTTTCATTGCTTTCTTTACATTTCAGTGCTCACACAGGGATAGGGATCAGCTCTTGCTTTTTTAAAATCTGCTTCTCCATGAGTGAATGAAATACTACATTGTAATTGCTACAGTGTGATGGTTAAGCACCCGATCATGAACAGGCATTCTTAGGTCCAAATTCTGGCTCTGCCACTATGACTTTAGGCAAGAAACCTTGTGTCTAGGTTTCCTTACCTATAAAGTGAAGATGATGATGGCAGTTACCTCATAAAGGCTGTGATGGATGAACGAGATAATGCTCATAAAGCCCCAAAGAACAGAGCCTAATATATAGCAAGCACTCGATAGATCTTTCCCCTTTGTTTCCTGTCTTCTAGTTTTCCCTTTCATTTTCTGTAATCCCCTCTTTCCTTTAACAGCCAAATGAACAGGTGGATGTGACTGGATTGGGATGAATATTCAAAGTTTAAGGATGTGTTTCTTATTTCTCTCAAACTCAACCCCTTTCATAATTCTATAAAAAGAATATTGTAAAGAACCAGAAATCTGAAGATTTAGGTTATTTCTAATGGTTTGTGGTTTTATAGCCTAGGATCAGTCACATAATCTCTCTGTAGTAAGTGTATTAATCTGTTTAAAGATAACAAGTCCTGTCTTAGCTCAAAGAAGCCTTTATGAGGTTGAAATGCGAAAATACACGTGAAAGTGCATTGATTAAAGCACAATTAAATGTATGAGATATTATTATGTTATAATTTTATGTTATTTTTAGATATTAGAGGCATTGTTTCTTTACTAACTTAAGCACATTTACCTGAGGGTCTTCTGGATCGGTGTACACCTATTTAAAAATAATTTACAATTGAGTTATATAAGGCTAAGTATTCAAGAAGAACTAAATTGGATCTTTAGATTAAACTCTGAAATGAACTCGGCAAAACACAAACAAAACCACCCCCCAAAGTATTAATTTGTTATGTTTTTTCCATTGAATAGATCAGTTAATTGAATAAAGTGACAATCAATTGATGGTTTTAGTATTATTTAATTAAGCAAGGCTGAATGTGACAGTCTTTAAAAAAGAACATATAATTTAAGAATACTTACAGCTAGAACAACCATCCTTAGCTGAAATACAACAAAGAACAAAAATCTTACTTTTATTCTATAGAATATTTTTCCTGATAGATCATAAGAATTCTTTGTCCTATTTCAGTATTAATTCCTAATAAGAAGTAATCTTGCAGAAAACAGACTTCATATGATGCATATAAAGCAATATCGTACATTTCCTTCTCTATTCTCCAAAATATCAGTTTCTAGTTGACGTACTGAAGGTCGAGATTCAGATCACTGACTTACGCAAACAGGGCATTACTGCCAATTACAGGGAAAATATATATTGTGAAGTAACACATTAAACTTTGCCAGTATGAGAACCAATTTTGAAAACAGAAAAAGAGTTCAGAGCCCTGCTCATTTAATAAAGAGAAGAGGCTTTGGAGACCAAATGAATAGAGAATCACAGGAAATCACTCACTCTAGTAGTCTGCCAAAAATCTAAGAGGCATCTTTGATTTGGATCTTTTCTTATACTCCACAACCAATCCATCAACAAGTCTAAGCAGTTCTACTGCCAAATATATCCTGAATCTTTTCATTTTTCTCTTCCTCTGCCATCTTGGTCTAAATCACCATTATTTTCCACGAGTACAGTAGTAATGGATTAAGTGCTATTCTCCTAATTCCAATCTTGTTCTCCTTCTACATTCTCTTAATAGCAGTTAGAGTGATTTTTCTTTTAATTTAAAATGTAAATCAAATGATGTTACATTTCTATTTAAAACCTTCAAATGACTTTTATTTGCACCTAGAATAAAATTCAAACTCCTTACCTACACAGCCCTGAATGCTCTGGCCCTGCCTGTCTCCCCAGGCTCATCTCATGCCACTCTCCCCGCTGCTCATTGCACTTCAATCATACTGGCCTTCTTTTTGTTCCTTGGACTCTCCAAGCTCCATTCCAGCTCTGTATCTGCTGCTGTGCTAGGAATATTCTCTCCCCAAAATCAATGCCTGGCTGGTTCCTTCTCATTCAAGTCTTAGCTTTAATGTCCCCTCCTCAGAGAAGCTCCTCTGACCACCTCATCCAAAGTTACCTCACCTCTACAATTGTCACAGACTTTTTCTAAATATTTTAATGACATTTAACACTATTGGAAATTATCTGATTTACTTGTTTTATTGACTCCTTTCCCCCTAAGAAGGGACTCTCTTTGTCTTGTGGACCACTGTTAGCTTACCCAGCTCCTACCTAGAATATGTGCCTACCACATAGCAGGCACTCAATATTTAATGAATATTAAATATTTATGCCTTAATGAGGGAGGTCAGTGACTATGAATAAAATTTTATCTTTTTCACAATTTTGTTTAACTTCTTTATGTATGTTGATGTAAACACATGCTAAGTATACAAAAAGGCTTATGATCTATAGTAAATCCTTATTAACTGAAATTTTACTAATTCGGAATTTGTGACAATTTAATAACCTAGACTACATGGAGATTATTTTTGAACTCTCATGAAGAAAAAATTTATTAAATTGTTAGTATAAACAAGATTGTAGAAGGCATGTGAAACTAATGAATGAACTATTTAAAAAGATTTTTTAATTTATTAAGTTTTTATAAGTTAATATGTGTTATTAATACAAATGAGTGTTAATTAACCAAAACTGGCTTGGCAAAATTTGTTAAGTATGAATTCTATTAGCTTTAAATGAGTTGAAGATTAGTCTTTAAAATATTCAAGTGTTCAGACTTTTCAGCAATTTGGACTGGCTTATGCCCAAGTTAGTTTAAATTAATATTTTACTTCATGGTAACTGCTGTTACATTGTAGAACACAAACTTTAGAAAAAAAGGATAAAGAGATATTGACTTACGTATTTTTTCTGTAAAGCATCATAACATCCTAGCATCCTAAAAAATAATCAAGGTTTCACTTTTAGACTGAATCCATTTCCAGAAAACAGTTCTTTTAATAAATCTCCATACTATCTTACTACTAAATAATACAAAATTTTCTTATTAAAGCTCCCTTCTTATAACCAGCTTAAAATAATAAAACGAACAACATGGCAGAAATATAAAACATTGCTAGGGGATGGAAGGGAAGATACAAAATTTCTGACAACTATTTGTGAGGAACAAAAGGAAATGAAGCCTGCTCACATGTAACATGAAATAAAGGAAAATTTTAATGCAAAAATTCAAAGACCTGCAAAAACGGTATTCAGTGTTAAAAGGGGAATTACTAAAATTGGGTTAGACATTGAAAGGTTTCTAAGGTACAAAAAAATGTGATTTAAGAAAAAAATAACTTTGTATCACTAGGTATTCTTTTACTTACCACTTCACCAACTGTGTAGATCCTGGACAATTTTTATCTTCTCTCAGAATTTTGACACAAAGATCTAAACAAAAAAAATGATATAAATATAGAGCTTCTTAAGATTAGTAAACATCTACAAATTTTAAATAAAGATTATTTTCTTCAGCTGTGTATTATGGGTATATTATTAATGGCAATAAACTTCCAGATGACTAATATTAATATAATTAAAGGAAGAAAGGTTCTATGGAAACAAATAATCTTTTTATCCTTATATAATGGTTTCATGCTATCGTTATCCAAGAGTCTTAGAATATTTGCTATAGACCCTTATCCCAGCAAAATACTTGTAAAAGGCCAAGAAGTTAACTGGCTATCAAAGATAGAGTCCTGCAAAGAAGCAACATGTGATACAGTGGAAAGGACCGAGAAGATCTCTCAGTCTCAGGTTTCTTATCTGAAAAACAAGGATAATATCTAACTCATAGGCCTGTAATATGAATTAACAAGATATCATGCATAACATAGCACTTAACATATTGCCCAGCACATATTGGCACACAATATTACATATAATATTATGCATATATTATGTTTTGGGCAATAAGTTATTATTGTAGTATAAACTGGCTGTATTATCTTTACTTCCTTAAAATAACACAAAAACATACAGTATCATTGTACACAGCTATAAATAATAGAATATTTTAATCTATTTTCTTAGTCTTTCTAAGACTAATGTCAGGTGAAATTATGCTTGAGAAACTGAGGAAAACTTTTATGATTACATGCTTTCCAAGGTATTGAATATACTTTAAAAAAAAACCACTTAGACGTCCACGCAAAAACTTGTACATGAATGTGACATTATTTATAACAGCCAAAAAATGAAAAAAACTCAAATGTTCATCAACTGACGAATGTATAAATAAACTGTGTGGAATATTATTCAGCAATAAAAAAGAATGAAGTACTAATCCATGCCACAATATGGATGAACCTTGAAAACATTATGCTAAGGAAAGAAGTCAGTCACAAAAGACCACATACTGTATGATTCCATTTATATGAAATGTCCGGAATAGGCAAATCCATAGAGACAGAAAGCAGATTGGTGATTGCCTAGGACTCGGGAGGTTGGAGGAAGTAAAGAGTGAATTAATGGGTGTGGGGTTTCCTTTTGGAGTGATGAAAATGTTCTAAAATTTACGGTGGTGATGATGGCTGCACACCTCTTTGAATATACTAAAAATCACTGAATTGTGCACTTCAAATGAGTGAATTGTCAAGTACGTGAATTATATCTCAATAAAGCTGTTATTAAAAAACCAAAATCTCTAAATCAAAAATGGCAGTTTCAGAGCAAGCCAAAATAAAAATAACATGTTTAAAAAACGTCTGAAAATAAACACTACATTACCATCTAGATATCTTGTTCCATAAGCACATTCTGGAAATATTCCTCTCAAATATGTGATGCAGGATACTGAAACTGCAAGGAGCCTCTTCACCAACACCAAAGATTGCTGCTCAGTCGATATCTTATTGGGAAATACCAGTGCACTCTAAATTCAAGGGAAATTAACACATTTTATCTAGATTTATTAAAAATAAAGTTTTCCTTAACTCAAAATAGATCTAATTTTGCCTACATACTGTACTCTCCCAAACAATTCCTAACCATAGTGGTTAGGAATCCCCAGAAAGTTGGCGTGGCTTCCAAGACGTGAGGATGTTCTCAGGGTAGCACCCTAAAGGTAACATGTAACAAGCGCTTAAGAATTGTGTTAAAAATCCCCTTGCAGGTTAACTGTCTGTAAATGCATAATACATAGATGGATAACATCGATTTTCTCTTTAGTCACTGACTAGGTTTAACACAGCAACTGTAAGGCGAGACCCATGCAAGGACGACAATTTTATCTTTGTGGGGCACGGACACTCATTTTCTAGGAGTGGACCGCTATGAATAATAATTTCATCAAAGTAACAGAAAAGTCTTCATTAATACCTCATGGAAATTGAATTTGAACCAGTAATTTAAAGCAATGCATCAAACATCCAACAGAATTCTCCATTAATTTAAAATAGTTTAGCAAATATCTTCATTTCTTAAAACATGGAGTGTCCTGATATCATTAAGCCCTCCAACAGTTGACTCTTTCAAATATAAAAACTATCGAGACTTCAAGAATCAATAAAATTAGTTAAATTAAAATATATTAAAACACAAGAAATCATACCATGGAGGTTCTCTGCAACTGTGCAGTGGCCATCTTCTGATAAAGGATTTTCTTTAATTCAACCTTGTGACACAAATATAAACTTTTAACTTTATATCTTATTCTTATCCCTAATATTCTAGTTTACTACATGTCAAGTCAGACAGAATTTTATATGAAAAAATCAGAGGATTTCTTAAAATGGTATCTTCAAAAACGCAGAGATTCATTTTGCTGTACAACTCTTTTGAGAAAGGTCCTAACTTTAAGCTATTTAACTAGCAAGCCTCAAATAAATGGGTTGAGAAAGTTCCTTAAAAGACCTTTTCAAACAAAGCATAATCTTCTATTTTTCTTCACAATATTTAAGCTCTGACAACACTACACGGTAGGTATTAAGTAAATGAACACTCGCCTCAACCCGCCCCGCCAAACCCTTTAAAATAATCTTTCAATTTTTGCTTTAAATTTGTAGTTTCCAAATAACTGAATCAGGTAACTTTCTCTCACTGAACGTTAGCACGGCGCTGGATATAACATAGAGTCTTACTTTGTAAAACAAAAATAAAACAGCAACTGAAAATATTCTAGATTTTTTTTTCTGGCTGATTCTGATTTCTCAGTGGTAACTGATATTTTGACGTAAGTTTCCTTTTTTTTTGGTCCCAATTTCATTTTCTTAATCAGACAATTCAACTGGAAGAGTTCATAGAAGCGTCTTTTCACCGTGAACGTTTAAATTTATCCGGATGAGGCCTGGGCTAGACGCCACAGTTAACCCGGTCTCAAAAGCCTCTCGTGAAAAATAAGTAGGTATACATTTTCTTTCCCTGAACCTTTTACCATTAAGAGGTTAAGAAACTTAAAAGTAGGCGGGAGCGACAGAAAAGAGATTAAAAAGCGAAAGAAGAGAAACAAGCATATATATGTATTACGTAAAGTCTGAGGACCAGGCGCGAGCGACCAGGAAAGCCGCACGACACAGCACGCCCTTCGCTCGATGCGCATGCGCCTGCCTTCAACGATTGCCTACGGAGGCGCGGCAGTAGCCTTTTGACCCCCGGTCGGGGTCACCTTTCCCGCCAAGAGCAGCGCAAGGCACGCCGGGAAACCCAAGAGCCTGCGGGGCACGTCTCAGTTAGAAGAGCCAGATGCCAGCAGGGGAAGGTTAAATAATTGCTTGTGCAAAGCCTTCCTGATATAAATAGCCTCCCTACAGTGACCAAGGCGTTCTTGACCACTTAATTAATCACATTAATTTCTGATTGTTTTCTGACTTTTGATTTTGGTATTGGATCTACTACATATTGCATTCCCACCTTCCTGTGTCTTCAGGAAACCAGTTGCTCTAGCAGTCTCCTACTTAGATATTTCTACTGTGCTAAGTCTATGGGGACCACAGATTGCTTTGAATGTAATTAATGTATCATTTAGAAACAAAATAATAAAATCAGAGCTCGTAGGTTGTTGGAGATTGTCAAGTAGTACAAGCTTCTTAGGTTACAGATTGTTATATATCCAAGTTGTGTTACTAGTGTAAACATATTGTACTTATTCATAAGCTTTCATTCATAACAGGTATGTCTGCATTACCTGTTAGAAAACAGCTACCGCAGATGTGAAAAGATTTGCCTAGAGTCCATTAGGAGAGGAATGAAGACTAGAACTCTGTTTTCAGGGTCAAAGATAGTGAAAATCCCCTGGTCTAATAATTATTTTGCTTTATATTTCTCTCACATTTTGAAGTTTGCAAAGGGCTTTCACAGTCACTATCTTATTCTACCTTACTCTTAGTTTGCTTCTTCCAAACCTTGTGAGGGAGACACAAAAATTACCCCTATTTTAGGGATGAGAAAATCAAGTCAGGCAAAGTTGGTTTCCTGGGATCACAATTAATTTCAACATTGGCAGAGGGGGAGCCGCCACACCACCTAATGAAGATATATTAAGTTGGTGATATAGTGCTTTATATTAAATTTATTTTTCAGCCATTAACTAAAGAGAAGAGAAAAATATATGAAATAGTAAATAGCTCATCTGTGAATCATAGAATAATAATAATGCTGTAGGGGAGGAGTAATTTCTCCTCTACCTTCTTAGGGTCTCTACCTGGGCCCACAAATTAAATTGACAGAAAACAGGTTAACAGGAGAAAAGCATACAAGTTTTAAACTTTTTTTTTTACACGAATATGGGAGTCTTCACAAGAAAAATGAAGACCCTTCATTGAAGGGGAGCAAAGTTGAATGTTTATATACTGAACTGGACAAAGAGTAGTAAATTGTGAAACAGTGACAAGGCAAAAGGGCTTGGAATAGGGTAGTTATTTAATGAGTGGAGAAATGACTAGGAAAATAAGGGTTAGTTTAACAAGGTTTGTTTGTACAGATTTCTCTTGGCCTCAATTTCACATCCTTGATGATAAGAATGTCTCTTTCCTTCTCGTATAGGGAAGACATCTTTCACATGGAATTTCATCTCCTGCTTTTAAGAAAAAGAAGGAAGATCAGGATGTCTTTGCAGCTGCTGTTTTTCAAATGCCTTTAACTCAAAATAGTATGCCAGAATGGCGTATTTTGGGGTGGTGTGTTATGAACACCTTCAATGCTATCACTAACTACTGATTTAACCAGCTAGATCATGACTATATTTTGAGGATGAGAGTGGAGAAATGGGTGGTGCTAGTACAAGAAATCTAAAACATTAACTACCATAATAGTAAGTATATAGATACCATTTAAAATTGATAAATCAAAAAATAGCAATACAAATATATTAGAAACCTGAAAGTAAATACTAAAAGAAACAACTAAAAGAATTCTTATTGATTTAACACTATTACTGATTTTTAAAATATTAGTTAAGAGAGTGAGATGTTAGGATATACAGATACCGTAAAACAAACAACCTTCAGTTATGCATAGTGTTAATCATAGTACCATTTTGAATGTGCCTCTGAATTGTTTAATAACAGCTACTAGGTCTGTAGAGAACAAAATTTTTGCTGTCTAGAAATTGATAAATTCTTGGTTATATTACACAAGCACTGCCAAGGTAGAGATATCTGCATACTATGGATCAATTTTTATGCAATTTGTCATTTGCTATTTGAAGTTATTGGGGAGGAAAACCTTTTCCTCTACCCTCTTAAATTTAGTACTTGGGTGCCTGCAAGTTAAACTGACAACAGACAGATTAGCGAGAGAGAAGAACATTTAATTTTGAGAGTTCACAAAGAAGTGTGACTCAAGGACCTCTAGAATTTTGAGTTTATATGCCATCTTAATAGGGGATAGGGAGGGGCACTTATGGGAAAACAGATTACTTTTAGGAAAAAGAAATGGGCCCTTAGGAGAAGAGATGGGATATATGATAGTTTTATGACAATGTCTGTTCAGTTGATTTCTTATGTAGGTGCTGACTTGTGCTGATTCGGTGATAAGAGTTGAACCTCCCTGGTTGTGAAACTCCTTGGGTGTGGATTCATGACGGTTGAGTTATTTTGAGAGGCTTTGCTTTTACGAAAATAAGGGGAGTTCAGAAAAAGCCTCTTCCTGCACCTGTTGATTTTCAAATGTTGTCAGATAATCTTTGTGCCAGTGTGGCATATTCTGGACCCCTTCAAAATTAATGATAAAAAAATAACATACATGTATGTTTAAGTTGCCTGTATGTGCATGATAAATTCTCGGAAGACATGAAGGAACTAATAGTAGTGGTTGCTTCTAAGGAGGAGGGATCTAAGTCTGTAGGGGAAAGGAGAGGGATAGAGATTTTTCACTGTTTTACAGATATGTAGTTGATCTCCATTATTCACAGACTTCATATTTGTGACTTTGCCTACTTAGTAAAATTGACGTGTAACTCCCAAATTAATGATCCATTCAATACAGCGCTTTTGCAGTCATGAACAAAGTGGCAAAAAATTTGAGTCTCCCTACATGTGTGTTCCCAGCTGAAGTTGAACAAGAGGATGCTCTGCCTTCTTGTTTCAGCTCTCATATTGTAAACAAGTGTCCGTTTCTGGTGCATTTAGTACCATGTTTTTGCATTTTTGTGCTTTTTTTTTTTGGTGGTGATTTTGCTGTTTAAAATGGATAGTGCTGAAGTGCTGTTTAGTGTTCCTAAGCATAAAAAAGTTGTGATGTGCCTTATAGAGAAAATAGATGTGTTCGATAAGCTTTGTTCAGGCATGAGTTACAGTGCTGTGGGCTGTGAGTTCAACGTTAATGAATCAACAAAATGTATTAAATGATGTGTCTTTGATGGAAACACAAAACAAGGTTATGTACTGATCAATTGATGAAAATGTTGTCACCAGGGGCTCACAAGAACCCCACCCTATATTTTCCCTAGAAGCAATGGTTCAGTATTCGATAATTCAGTGTTCACAGTATTATTTGCTCATAACTACTGCAAATAATGAGAATTGACTGTTATATCCTGACAGGGCTCAGAACATGCTACCCCAAAATATGGCACCTTGGCATATTAAATATTTTAAGCTGCAGGCATTTGAGAAACGACAGGTGCAGGAAGGACTCTTATCTGACCCTTCTCCCCTGAAGCAGTTCATGGAAACAGCAGCTGCGGGAAGGACTCTCTGACCTCCCCCTTCTCCTATGAAGCAGGTCACAAGACCCTCATGTGAGAGGTGCCCTCCCTACACCTAGAGGAAAGGAACATCCTTACCTCCAAAGACAGAGGGATGCCAAGGGGAATCCAAATGATTCCTTGCTAATTTGATAATGATGGCCTTGCTAAGTTTTCCCCAAGGTTATTACCCTTTTGTCCTACCACATTTTTCCACTCTTTGTCAAATCTACTGTAAAAATTCTCAAATTTAACTGTTTTTTCCAGTCTTCATTTCCTTATCCCATGTCATGTAAAACATATTAAGTAAATTTATGTGCTTTTGTCTGTTAATCTGCCTATTGTCAGTCCAATTTACACAGCTCCAGCTGGAGAATCTAGGAGGTGGTAGGAGAGAGATATTTTTTCCCTCCTCTGTAGTACTTTTTGATTTTTGAGCCATGTGAATATATTAGCTCTACTAAAAATTAAATAAATAAAAATAACCTCAAGAACTGAGCTACCTGAATACTATAAAATTTTGACTCACTGTTTTATTAAAGCAATCTCATTAATTATCCTTATCTTAGTGAAGCAGAAAGGAGAGAGGAATAAAATCCAGACCAAAGTACAGGCCTGGGAGGGGTAGGAGAGAGAGAGCAAAGAAGGGAGAGAAAGTTTTGAATAATGGGTTCCTTGAAATTTTAAAATAGTTTCTAAAAGTGTTAAATTTCCATATTTTGAAAGAACTATTGGGACATACTTTTACTTCTAACATTTGTAATGTGCTGGTCATTCATTTGCATTCATTCATTGTTTATTCATTCTTTCATTCCATAATATTGATTGACTGCCTTAAGGCAGGCATCAGGCTAGATCTAGGTACAAAGTGGTAAACAAGAGTCATGATTTCTGAGCTCGGTGAGCTTAAAATCTAATGAAGGAGAGAGATGTTATGCAAATAAATATATAAATACATATATAATTACAATTTGTATAAGTGTTATGACAGAAAAGTACTGGATTCAATGAGAAAGTCAAAGGTGGAGAAACTTAGTTTAGATGAGAAGGTGGGTCATGGAAGGTCTCTCTGAGGAAATGACATTTGAGTTACCACCAGAAGGATGAGTAGACGTTATAGAAGAAGAGTGTGTGGGGAAAGTATACTTGCAAAGGCCCTAAAGAAAGAAGTGCTTCCAAAACTGAAGGAAGGCCAGTATGGCTAGAGCATAGCGCATGTGGAGAACTGACTCCAGAGGAGATAATAAAGCCAGGATAGGCAGAACTTAATAGTCAATGTTAAGGCATTTGTGTTTTATTTCAACTGTAATGGGGGCTATGGAATGGTTATAAATGGGAAAGATATTACCTAATTTATATTTTTAAAGGATCACTGGCTCTTGGTTGGAGAATAAATTGAAGGTTGTAGAGCGGAGGGCATCAGCAAAGATACACTGATTCATCTTGAGTAGTTATGTCCTTTAAGAGTTGCTTTTATTTTTGTTTTTAAAGATAGACATGTTATTTATAGTCTCTCTGATAACTTTGAGAATGCATATTTGAAGCATCATCAAGATTCTCATCTGGAGAAGAGTAAGAAAAGACTAATTTTATTTAAAGTATAATAAGTCTCTGTCTTCACATTTTTCTTACACTTTTTAAAATTTTTATTTATTTTTATTTTATTTTTTTTAATTTTATTGAGATCATAATAGTTTATATCATTGTGAAATTTCAGTTGTACGTTATTTGTCAGTCACCGTGTAAATGTGCCCCTTTACCTCTTATGCCCACCCCCCAAGGCCCTTCCCCTCTGGTAACCACTAAAGTGTTTTCTTTGTCCCTGTGTTAGTTTATCTTCTACATATGAGTGAAATCTTACAGTGCTTGTCTTTCCCTGTCTGGCATTTTTTGCTTAACATAATACCCTCAAGGTCCATCCATGTTGTTACAAATGGGATGATTTTGTCTTTTTTTTATGGCTGAGTAGTATCCCATTGTATATATATACCACATCTTCTTTATCTGATCATCAGTCAGTGGGCACATGGGTTGCTTCCACTTTTTGGCTATTGTAAATAATGCTACAATGACCCATAGCAGTGCATAGATCTCTTTGAATTGTTGATTTCATGTTCTTTGGATAAATACCCAGTAGTGGGATAGCTGGATCATATGGTATTTCTATTTTTAATTATTTGAGAAGTCTCCATTCTGTTTTCCATAGTGGCTGCATCAGTTTGCATTCCCACCAGCAGTGTATGAGGGCTCCCTTTTCTCCATAACCTCTCCAACATTTGTTATTTTTTGGCTTGGTGGTTATAGTCATTTTAGCGGGTGTAAGGTGATATCTTAGTGTAGTTTTGATTTGCATTTCCCTGATGATTAGTGAGGTTGAGCATCTTTTCATGTGCCTATTGGCCATCTGTATATCTTTGGAAAAATGTCTGTTCACAGCCTCTGCCTAGTTTTTGATCAAGTTGTTTGGTTTTTGGTGTTGAGTTGTGTGAGTTTTTTATATGTTTTGGAAATTAACCCTTTGTCAGATATATGATTTGAAAATATTTTCTTCCAGTTGGTGGGTTGTCTTTTTGTTTTGTTTCTGGTTTCCTTTGCCTTACAGAAGCTCTTTAGTCTCATGAAGCCCCACTAGTTTATTTTTTCTTTTGTCTCCCTTGCCCGAGTTGACATGGTATTCAAAAAGATCCCTCTAAGATTGATGTCAAAGAGAGCACTGCCTATATTTTCTTCTAGGAGTTTTATGGTTTCAGGTCTTACCTTCAAGTCTTTGATCCATTTTGAGTTAATTTTTGCATACGGCGAAAGACAATGGTCTGCTTTCATTGTTTACGCGTGGCTGTCCAGTTTTCCCAACACCATTTATTGAAGAGACTTTCCTTTCTGCATTGTATATTCTTAGCTCATTTGTTGAAGATTGGCTGTCCATAGATGTGTGGTTTTATTTCTGGGCTTTCAGTTCTAGTCCCTTGATCTGTGTGTCTGTTTTGTACCAGTACCATGATATTTTGATTACTATAGCTTTGTAGTATATTTTGAAGTATATTTTGAATGTCATGCATCCAGTTTTGTTCTTTTTTCTCAGGATTGCTTTAGCTATTTGGGGTCTTTTGTTGCCCCATATGAATTGTAGGATTCTTCGTTCTATTTCTGTAAAGAATGTCATTGGGATTCTGATTGAGATTGCATTGAATCTGTAGATAGCATTAGGTAATATAGACATTTTAACTATGTTTATTCTTCTGATCTATATGCATGGAATATCTTTCCATTTCTTTATGTCATCATCAATTTCTTTCAATAATGTCTTCTAGTTTTCATTGTATAGGTCTTTCATCTCCTTGATTAAATTTATTCCTAGATATTTTATTTCTTTTGTTGCTATTGTAACTGGGATTGTATTCTTGAGTTCTCTTTTTGTTTGTTCATTATTAGATTATAGAAATGCAACAGGTTTTTGTAAGTTGATTTTGTGCCCTGCAACTTTGCTGTAGTTGTTGATTATTTCTAATAGTTTTCTGATGGATCCTTCAGAGTTTTCTATGTATAAAATCATTTCGTCTGCAAACAGTAAGAGTTTCCCTTCTTCATTGCCTGTTTGGATTCCTTTTATTTCTTTTTCTTTCCTAATTGCTCTGGCCAAAACCTCTAGTACTGTGTTGAATAAGAGTGGTGAGAGTGGGCACCTGTGTCTTGTTCCTGTTCTCAGAGGGATGGCTTTTAGTTTTTCCCCATTGAGTATGATGCTGGCTGTAGGATTGTCATATGTGGCCTTTATTACGCTGAGGTACTTTCCTTCTATACCCATTTTATTGAGAATTTTCATGATAAATGGATGTTAGATCTTGTCAAATGCTTTCTCTGTGTCTGTTGAGATGATCATGTGGTTTTTAGCTCTCATTTTGTTGATGTGGTGAATCACATTGATTGGTTTACAGATGTTGAACCATACCTGCATCCCTGGTATAAATCCCACTTGATCATGGTGTATGATCTTTTTAATGTATTGCTGTATTTGGTTTGCCAATATTTTGTTGAAGATTTTTGCGTCTATATTCATCAGCAATATTGGCCTGTAATTTTCTTTCTTTGTGCTGTCCTTGTCTGGCTATGGGGTCAGGGTGGTGTTGGCCTTGTAAAATATGTTAGAAAGTGTTCTATCTTCTTCAACCTTTTGGAAGAGTTTGAGAAGGATAGGTATTAAGTCTTCTTTGAACATTTGGTAGAATTCTCCAGAGAAGCCATCTGGTCCTGGACTTTTATTTTTGGGGAGGTTTTTGATTACTGTTTCAATTTCTTGTGATTGACCTATTCAGATTCTCTATTTTTTCTTGATTCAGTTTTGGGAGGTTGTATGAGTCTAAGAATTTTTTCATTTCTTCTAGATTGTCCAATTTGTTGGCATATAGTATTCATATTCATATTCATAGTATTCTCTTATAATCCTTTCTGTGGTATCCATTGTAATTTCTCCTCTTTCATTTCTAATTTATTTTAGCCTTCTCTCCTTTTTTCTTAGTGAGTCTGGATAAGAGTTTGTCAATTTTGTTTATCTTCTCGAAGAACCAGCTCCCTGTTTCATTGATCCTTTCTACAGTCTTTTTCATTTCAATTTCATTTACTTCTGCTCTAATTTTTATTATTTCCCTCCTGCTGCTGCCTTTGGGCTTTATTTGTTCTTCTTTTTCTAATTCTGTTAGGTGTAGTTTAAGATTGCTTATTTGAAATTTTTCTTGTTTGTTAAGGTGGGCCTGTATTGCTATAAATTTCCCTCTTAGGACTGCTTTTGCTGCATCCCATATGATTTGGTATAGTGCATTTTCATTTTCATTTGTCTCCAGATATTTTTTATTTCTCCTTTAATTTCTTCAGTGATTCATTGGTTGTTCACTAGCATGCTGTTTAGCTTCCACATATTTGTCACTTCCCTAGCTTTTTTCTTGTAGTTGATTTCTAGTTTTATAGCATTACAGTCGGAAAAGATGCTTGTTATTATTTCAATCTTCTTAAATTTATTGAGGCTTGCCTTGTTTCTCAACATATGGTCTATCATTGAGAATGTTCCATGTGTATTTGAGAAGAATGTGTATTCTGCTGTTTTTGGATGGAGTGTTCTATATGTATATGTTAAGTCCATCTGGTCTAGTTTTTCATTTAATTCCACTGTTTCCTTGTTGACTTTCTGTCCAGATGATCTATCCATTGATGTAAATGGGATGTTAAGTTCCCCTACTATTAGTGTGTTGTTGTTAATATCTCCTTTTAGGTTCGTTAATAGTTGCTTTATGTACTTTGGTGCTCCTGTGTTGGGTACATATATATTTATAAGTGTTATGTCTTCTTGATGGCATGTCCCTATTATTATTTTATACTGCCTCTCTTTGTCTCTCATACTTTTTTTATCTTGAAGTCTACTTTGTCTAATATAAGTATGACAACACCTGCTGTTTGCCATTGGCTTGGAGTATCACCTTCCATCCTTTTACTCTGAGCCTGTGTTTGTCTTTAGAGCCGAGATGTGTTTCCTGGAGGCAGCATATTTTTGGGTCTTGGTTTTTAATTTATCCCCCCACTCTGTGTCTTTTACATTTAGAGTGAGTATTGATATATGAGTGCTTAATGCTGCCATTTTATCACTTGTTTTCCAGTTGTTCTATATTGCCCTTGTTTCTCATCCGTTGTATTTTGGACTACCAATTCAGTTTGGTAGTTCTCTATGATAGTTTTATCTTTATTTATCATTTGTGTCTTTGTTCTGATTATTTGTTTAGTGGTTACCATGAGGCTTGTATAAAAAATCTCATAGATGAGATAGTTCATTTTCTGATAGCCTCTTATTTCCTTAGTCTAAGCCAATTCCATCCCTCTCCTCTTCCCTTTCTAAGTTATTGTTGTCACAACTTAGTCTATCTTGTGTTGTGAGTTTGTGGTTCAAATGATGAGATAATATTTATTTTGGTGCTTTCCTTCCCTTCATCTTTAATGTTATAATTAAGTGTTTGCTATCCTGTCCTGATAGAGAGCTGCAATTTTCTGACTTTGTCTGCCTATTTATCTCCTTGCTTAAGGCTCTGTAAACCCTTTATTTATTTTTTTTTCAGGTATGAGGCCTTCTTGATCATTTCTTGTGGGGGAAGGGGTCTTGTGACGATGAAGTCCCTTGGCTTTTGTTTATCTGGGAAAATTTTCATTTCTCCATCATATCTGAAGGATATTTTTGCTGGATAAAGTATTCTTGGCTGAAAGTTTTTGTCTTTCAGAATTTTGAATATATCATCTCATTCTTTCCTAGCCTGTAAGGTTTCTACTGAGAACTCTGCTGAAAGCCTGATGGGGGTTCCTTAATAAGTTATTTTCTTCTGCCTTGCTGCCCTTAATATTTTTTCTTTGTCATTAACTTTTGCCAGTTTTACTACTATATGCCTTGGAGAAGGTCTTTTTACATTGATATAAAATTAGGAGTTCTATTAGCTTCTTTTACTTGCATTTCTAGCTTCTTCCCCAGGTTTGGGAAGTTCTCAGCTACTATTTCTTTGGACAGGCTTTCTGCTCCATTCTCCCGCCCTTCTCCCTCTTGAGTACCTATAATCCTTATTTGAATTTCCTAATTGAGTCAGATATTTCTCAGAGAATTTCTTCATTTCTTTTTAGTCTTAGTTCTCTCTTCTCCTCCATTTGAAGCATTTCTATATTTCTGTTCTCCAGACTGCTAATTCTGTCTTCCATAATATCAGCTCTGTTATTCAGGGAGTCCAGATTTTTCTTTATCTCACCCACTGTGTTTTTCATCTCCAACATTTCTGATGGGTTTTTCTTCCTAGTATGAATCACTTTTGTGAAATATTCCTCTGTTTGTTAATTTTGTTCCTAATTTCATTGAACTGTCTATCTGTATTTTCTTGTAACTTGTTGAGGTTTTTTATGGTAGCTATTTTGAATTCTCTGTCATTCAGATTGTAAATTTCTGTGCCTTCAGGATTGATTTCTGAGTGCTTGTCATTTTCCTTCTGGTCTGGATTATTAATATATTTCTTCATACTATTTTACGGCAGTGATTTGTGCTTTCACATAGTGATAGTATCTGGTTGCAGCTTCCACCTGCCACCAGGGGGGTGGGGAGGCAAGAGCTGTGTATTCTGAAGCTGCCATGGTCCCTGGCATCTGTGCCTGTCCTTTGGAATCTATGCTGATAGGGCCTGTCTGTGTTTGCTGGCTTGCCCACTCACAGCTGCTGCTTTTCTAATGTATGTGTGGGTGCTCTGGTCAACTGGCTGAGCTGGAACCCCGGGTGGGGGGAGGGGCACTTTCTTTTGTGTGCTTGATCCTGGAGGCATTCTTGCTCTGTCCTTCCTATCTGCTCTCCTGGGGTGCTGGCTTGATGAAGACACCCTTGCAATAGCATAGCCACCTCTGTGTGAGGCTTTCCCATGGACTGTGAGGGAGCTTAAATAGTGAAGGTGTTCCCATGGAGAGCTGCCCCTCTCCCCTCTTTTCTCAGAGCTGTGTGGTCCCATGCCCTAGGTCACTGCAGTTGGGGGAGGGAGAGTAGATCTCCCTACCTCCTTCAACTTCCTCCCAGGGAGTCCAGCACCTCCACCTTCAGACATATGGCTGTATGGGTCTCTCAGATGTCTTTTGCATTATGTGACTGTCCTATGCTAGTTTATGAATGTGTTTTTGTTGTATCTTAGGGGGGAGAGTCTAAGGGAAGAGCTCACTCCACCATGATGCTGATGTCACTCCAACAAACTATGATTTTCTTCTTATACCTTTTTAATGGCATTGTCCAGTGGACTCCTAGTTCCAGACTGTTTAAATCCTCTTGTCACTTTACCTTTATTATTCAGTTAAAAGTTTTGTCAACTTTTACTCTATGATGCCTCCCAGATTTGCTGTTTATTTGTTTGTTTTTCACTTTTTTCTTTTTTTGTAGCTGCTAAATTTGTCCAGAGTTTTATCACCTCACGTATATACCTACCATAATATCTTCTAGCCAGTAGCCTTCTTTTTACTTTCATCAAATCATCCTATATACAGGTTCCAAAATTATTTTCTTAAATTTATTTTTTGTTTTAAACTTTTTATTAAAAAAAAGCTTTTTATTTCTATAAATGTGAAATTACTTATTGCTAAAAATTTCCCCTTGTGTTGGACATACCATAAATATTTTTGTTAAGTATTTCATTACTCTACTTACTTAGTTGAGAGGTTCTTTACCTAGGATCCACAGATTCTTAAATTCCATGGATAGAATTCAGAGAATTTGTGAATTTGCATGGGAAAAAAATTATATCATTATTTTCACTACCTCTAACTGAAAGTTAATATTTCTTTCAATTCTGAATGTAGTCCATAAGCCACAGTGATATTAGCAACATTATCACCAGAAGAAACTTTATCACCAGAAGAAAACTCAGATCCTATTTTCATATCACATTGCAGTTTTTGAGATATTGTCAAATATCACTTATACTCATCACTACTTCAAATTTAAGATAGTTATTAACTTGTTATTTAATGCATTTATAAAGAAGCATATATATTACTCTAGCGCAAATTTATATTTTAACATTTTAAGAACTGTATTTCAATATAGTCTGCTTTCTTTGTAATCCTATGTATTTTATTTTATGCATTTAAAGACATTATTCTGAGAAGGTGTCCATAGGCTTCATCAGATTGACAAAGGTTAAGAACCCATGTTTTTGTTCCTTTTACAGTGCTTGAAATATTGAGGGCAAAATGAAAATTAAAGAATAATCAACTAATTACTTTTTAACTATAATGCTTCTCTAACTTTTGATGATAGTCATGTATTATGACCATGCATTTATTGTTAGCAATTCTTGTTCTTTAAAATGTACTTTATGGAGAAGGAACCAGAGGTAGTGAAATTAGTTTAAGATATACTAATGACATCATCCCACACACTTTTCACGTCATAGGCATGAACTTACAAAATTTAAAGTTCCTATTGCCTCTTCAGAACCTGTGTACTAATCTAGATCAGTTGTGAGGAAGATCAATCTGACTTAGGTAAAAATATGAGTAATGAAATATTTTAAAAGAAATGCAGTCTGCTTATTTTATTCAGGTTGACATAATTATTTGCTCAGAAAAGGTCCTGGCCAAATTGCTAATGACTAGGTAAAAATAATTTGAATTAGTATATTAATTGTTGATCATTAAAATAATTCTTCCAAAGTGCATGAAAACAGAATGTCTCTTAAGCACTTGTCTAATTTAACATCATTCATTAAAAAAAATTATTGAATCCTTTTATGCACAAAGATACAATCTGAGCCCTCAGGACATTAATAACCTAATAGTTTCTTCCATTAAAGTTGCCATAGTTCATCACCAGGATATCACAATTTACATTCTCTTGCTGGAGTATAATAGTTACCTAACAATAAGAAAAGGATGGCATGCGATAATGATACAAAGTTGAAAGGACACATATTTATTAAGCATTTATATGCCATCAAGTTACAAAAGCATATTAGGGGACTTAAACAAGTATGTAAAATAAGACAATGACAGATTATCTCATGCTGACCAATTCTCATACAGTTATATCTATAAGATGTTATTAATTTACTTGGCAAAAGTTTTCCGAGATCTGCAAAGTTAAAGAAAGATGAATCAAACTATATTTTATATTAGTACAATAAATATACACTGATTATGACACACATTTCTACTAGTCCCAGCAGGTAAAATTAGTTTAAGAGAAAGTGCTTTATCTTTATTGACTTGTTATAAAATGAAGAGATCCTCTAGATTTCTGGGTAAGAGCAATAATTAGCAATCCCACAATGATTTCCACTATTTCTTGCCATCCGAATATATCCTTTGTCACCAAAGTTGATTCCCCAGCTTTAGAAAAAGAACACAAAATTACAAATGAATACAATCAAATCATATTATCAACTTTTTATCTCTTATCTTCCTAAAGTAATTATATATGGAAAGCTGTAAAACAAAATAATATAATAATTTCTCCAGGGTTTTTAGGCAATTTTCAAGGATAGTTTGAAAGGCTTTAGTGCTATATTGATGAATAGACTTAATACCTAAGAAAAACAATATAAGGTCTATCCCAAACCTTTAATCCTCCCACTTTGTAAATCAGTCTCCTGCAGGAAAAGAGTATTGTTATCCTTTCTAAGGCCCCATCTCTAAATGTTTTTGCATAATGGGATCATGGGTGATGATTTTCTATCAAACTTAAGTTCCTTTAGTGAATGTCAATTAAGAAATATTTTTGGGTGACTACTATGGAAAAGGCATAGGGCAGGGAATTCTAAAGTAGGCAATAAAAAGTGCAGCTCTCAAACAGCTGTTTGACCTAGAAGTGGAGCTGAGATAAGACTTTCTCATAGTTAAAAAATGGATCATGCTACTTTGGGAGGAGGTGAGCTCCCTGGCACTGGAATTGTTCAGTCAGAGGTTGCATAGCTTGTCAGAGATGTTGCAGAGGGAATTCATGGGTCAGATAAGGGTTAGCGAAGATCACTCGTTCTCTCCCTTTTTGATTTCATGGACTTTGAGAATTTCTAAAAACTTTTGCAGATTGACATAAAGTTACCAGTTTTTAAACTAGCAAGTACCAACATTAAAAAAAATACCCTTTATTATCATGGTGTAAAAGAAAGGACATTTTGGCACCAAAAACAAAACTTCAGAGGACATAATCTCTAATTTAAGGATAGTCCTTTGAGTCAAATAAATTTAGATTTATTAAAGATTCACCAAAATATTCTTATTTTTCTCACTTTGCCATAGACTAGTAAAAAAACTGACAAAATCCTGGTAAGGGAAATGATTTCTGAAGTTCTTTATGATTCTGAGATTTTGTAATTGTAGGTATACAAATAATTATAATATGAGGCAGAATTCATGAAGTGCTATCACTAGGATATAAATAAAAGCAGGAAACTGAGAAAATGCCTGTTGTGTTTGAATTTGGAGAGCAGCAAGAAATTTAGTTGAAAGGAAAATTGGACGTCTTTCGGGGAGTGGTGGGGAAAGAAGATAGAAAGTTGGTTTGGGGCCATGTTGTGAAGAGCTTAGAACAGCAGACTGAGGAGCTTGTGTTTAACTCCACAGGCAAAGGGAAGCCATTGCAAATTTTTGCTCAGGACTCAAAGGAAGGCTGTGTTTTTGTGTGCAGTGGAGAAACTAAGTAGTTCTGGTTTATTGCAGGAAAAGTGGTATAATTGAAATCAGCTGTGCTTTAATAGGCCTTAAATGTTCTAGACAGTAACCATTCACTGGACACTTCTCAGGCCTTATTTTTCTCTCTCTTGTACCGGTTAACACGGTGGTCTACTTCCCCCTCTTCTCTCTCTTGGCTTTAAGATACTACAGTGTCCTGATTTTCTCTTCTCTCTCTGGTCAATCCTCCTTAAATTCTTTCATGGCTCTTTTTTGGATTTCTTTTTTTTTTTTTTTAATTTTTTTTTCTTTTCTTTTTTTTTTTTTTTGAGGAGGAGGATCAGCCCTGAGCTATCATCTGCTGCCAATCCTCCTCTTTTTGCTGAGGAAGACTGGCCCTGAGCTAACATCCATGCCCATCTTCCTCTACTTTCTATGTGGGACACGTACCACAGCATGGCTTGCCAAGGGGTGCCAGTCCACACCCGGGATCCGAACCGGCGAACCCTGGGCCACTGAAGTCCAATGTGTGAACCCAACCGCTGCACCACTGGGCCGGCCCCTTGGATTTCTTTCATTTATTGCCACTCTTCTGCCTAAAATCCTTTAATGCCTCTCCAATACCTTTAGAATAAAATCCAAACTCCGCTGTGACCTCTTATCAGTGGATGTGGTGCTCTTTTAGTATCCAGTTTGATAAACGAAAGCTATAATAATAAATTCTGGCCAAACTATTATTAATATTTACAGCCACTATTTTTTGAGCACTAACTCTGTGCCAAACAGCTCAACATATATTATAGGATTTAATCATCATCCTGTGAGGTGGGTATTATCTTCCTTTTACTAAAGAGAAAAATGAGCAGAGTGGCAAAGTGACTTGCCCAAAGTCACATAGATGGTAAACTGTGAAGCCAGGGTTCAAATCTAGGATTGTTTTACTCCAAAGCCCACTCTAACTTTTTGTTTTTTTTGGTGAGGAAGATTGGCCCTGAGCTAACATCTATACCAATTGTCCTCCATTTTGTATATGGGATGCTGCCACAGCATGGCTTGATGAGTGGTGTGTAGGTCCACACCCAGGATCTGAACCAGTGAACCCCAGGCCACTGATGCAGAGCACACAAACTTAACCACTATGCCACTGGGCCAGCCCTCCTCTAACTTTTATACTCACTGGATCCCTACATTATTCCTGTGAGTGAGGTAGTATGGGGAATGGAACTCAGACCAGAACACCCAGGATCTTATATAATTCATACCTTAACCTTTCTTAACCTTTCTTACTATAGTTATTTCATTGCCTTAAAAAATAGGCCAAAAATTTTAGATGAACTGAGTCTGGATCTAAGTTTTAGTAATGGAAATTGAATTGAAGCTCTCATTACTAGTAGTATGAATTCAGTCAGGGAGATCTAGGAGTCCCAGATCCCATTCAATATCTAGACAACTTACTTTTCCATGCTCAGCTTTACAGACCAAGATCAACTGTCCCAAACTTTGTAGAAGATCCCAGAACTCTTTTTGACTGAGTCCTGCTAATCCTCCCTTAAAGAATACAACTGATTAAAAATCTCAAGCTAAATAAATATCTGAAGACAAATTCTTGCCTTCAGAACTGTACAAGGTCTGCTCCAAATGTTCATTCCAGTCCTTACCAAGTTATTTTTATTAATGCCCTTATTATATTTATTATTTTATATTATTATATTTATATATATTTATATTTATATATTAACAATTATATTATTATATTATTTTATATTAATATTATATTTATTATATATATTATATTTATTATAGCCCTTTCACTCAAACTGTTCAACTTTGGGCAAGTTTCTTAATGCTCTCAATATCAGGAGTTTCCTATTCTGTATTATGGGGATAAAATATCTATCTTAAAAATTAAATGAGAAAATGTATTTAAAGTAATTGCACAGTGTCTGTATGTAGTAAATGCTAAATAAGGAGAGGTAGCTATTTTTATTGTCATCCAAGTATGAGTCCATCTGATTGGACTCAACTAGAGTCCATCCTCTTTTTAAGGTTTTATTTTTTCCTTTTTTCTCCCCAAAACCTCCTGGCACACAGTTGTATGTATTTTTTTCTTAGTTCTGGGTCCTTCTAGTTGTGACATGTGGGATGCTGACTCAGCATGGCCTGATGAGCGGTACCATGTCTGCGCCCAGGATCCGAAGTGGTGAAACCCTGGGCTGCCGAAGCGGAGTGTGTGAACTTAACCGCTCGGCCACGGGGCCGGCCCCCAAGTCCATCCTCTTTTTAAAATATAGCCTTTTGGGGCTGGCCCCGTGGCCGAGCGGTTAAGTTCGCGCGCTCCGCTGCAGGCGGCCCAGTGTTTCGTTAGTTCGAATCCTGGGCGCGGACATGGCACTGCTCATCAGACCACGCTGAGGCAGCATCCCACATGCCACAACTAGAAGAACCCACAACGAAGAATACACAACTATGTACCGGGGGGCTTTGGGGAGAAAAAGGAAAAAATAAAATCTTAAAAAAAAAAAAATAATAAAATAAAATAAAATATAGCCTTTTGCTAGGGTAACCAACAGTCCCAGTTCGTCTGGGACTGTGCTGGTTTTAAAGAGAAAGTCCTATGGCCGGGAAATCCCTTAGTCCTTGACAAAGCGGGACAGGTGGTCACCCTACCTTCTCCCTGCCTATTATAGACTGCTAATTTATTAGACATTCCTTCTAAAATATGTGCCAATTTCCTTTGCAATAAATCGCAGTCCCGAGCTGCCTAGCCTGTGCCAGATACTATTCTAGGCATTAGGATTATAAAGGTAAACAAGATAGACAAGCCTTTTTAAAGCCTACAGTCTATAGGGGAAACATGAAATAAATAATATGATATGATATAATAAGTATTATAAAGAGAAATAAAGCACAGCAAGGGGAGACAGAGTGTTGGGAGTCAGGACTACATTTTAGATGGAGTAGTCAGAGAATGCTTCTCTGAGGAAATATTTGACCAAAGCCCTAAGTAAAGTGAAGGTACAAGTAATGAAAGGTCTATGAAAAGAGCTGGGAATAAGCTTGGTGTGTCTGAGAAATAGTAACAAGGCTAGCGTACCTGGAGCGCAGAGAGAGAGGGGAAGTGGCTGGAGAGGTGGTTGGAGAGACAGGCTGAGGCCAGATAATGTCCTGCTTTTATAGGTCATTGGTTTTATTCTGAGTGTGAAGGAAAGCCATTAGAGGGTTTGGAGTAGGAAATTAACATAATCTGCTTTATGCTTTAAAAAGAACGTTCTAGCTACTATGTAGAGGATTGACTGTAGGCAAACGAGGGGAAGGGACTACCAGTTGGAGATTATTGCAATAGATCAAGAGATAGATGGATGGTGATTTGAACTAGAGTGTTAACAGTAGAGATACTGAGAAGTGGTAAGATTTGGGATAATTTAATGATGGTAGAAATGACAGGATTTGCTGATGATTTAGATGTGGGATGTCAATCAAAGAAAGAAAGAATGGCTCCAATGTTTTGACCTGGGGTAAATACTATTGGCATTTACTGAGATGGGGAAAATTGGGGCAGTAGCAGGGAGTCAAGAGTTCTATTTTGCACATGTTACGTTAAAGAGGCCTACATATATTCAGGTGGAGAGTTCAAATGGTAGGCTGTTGGACGTGGAGTCTGGAGCACAGGGGAGAGTTTAGGGCTAAAGATAACAAAGTGGAGAGTCATCAGCAAAGATGGTATTTAAAACCATGAGACTAAATGAGATCATCTAAGGAGTGAGCATAGAGAGGGTTAAACTGAGGCCTGGGGCATTCTAATATTTAGAAGTGAGGAAGAATAAAAGGAACTAAGGAATTCAGGAGACTGAGAAGTAAAGTAGGGAGAAAACCAGGATAGTATGGTCCCCTGAAATCAATTAAAGAAAGTGTTTCAGAAAGGAGAGAGTAATCATACACCAACTGTTAAGAGGGCAAGAGAGATGAGCCCTGAAAACTGACTGTTTAATGAGGCAAGATGGCGGTGATTGGTAATCTTGACAAGAGTGATTTCAGTGGAGTGGTGGGAATAAATACATGATTTAAGTTATAATCCAATATGCACATTCTTAATCTCTTTGTAGAGAAATCTCTAAGAAAAATAATTAGATTATAACATTTTTCTTTTTTAGCCTTTTTTTAGCCTTTGATTCCATAGAGAGGAGGCAGTATGTATGAATTTAATATCGATTCCTATGATGTTTGATATAGAACATGTATCCTAACTCTACTCTAAGAGTCAAGATCTCTGGAAAGATCAGACAATAGTTTTCAGTGAGAGAAAAATGGAATATGGTTTTGTCCAACTTATGTTTTAATAATTTAATGCCACCTATGGATGAAGAGGAGCAATGTCTATCCCCCACCCACCAACTCCATCAACTTCATTATCTAGAGGCCTATCTATTTTGCAACTATTTATCTTAGAGAGTTCACCAGATATTGTTTACAGGTGTCCTGGGGACTTTCTTAGTTTTTGGTGTGTGTGCCTGTGTGTTTAAGGTTCTAATAAGCATATGATTAACACCTTTAATTTTTTTTCCCCAGGCTAAAATTATCTTGCGCCAAATAACTTGAGGTCCTCCATTATTCATTGATCTGTATATTAGATTAAACTCCTCCCTTTTTTTTCTAAAGACAATCTTGACCCATTTTGTGGGCAGTCCTTTATATTGGGGTGGCCTTCTAGCCAAGTATGTGTGCTTGCTAGGCTCCTAAACTTTTCTAAGTAGATAGCAGTTCTATCTCTAGCTCAGCTAGCTTTCTAAATTTATGGATCTGCCCATAATTGCCCATAAATAGACTACCCCAGTCCTTCAGGATCTGATCAGATAGTACAATCTCAAAATCTCTGCTGCCTAACATTTAGGGAGATGTCCCTGATGAATATATAGTTCATCATTTCTCATCTAGATGCTCCAATTTTATTTCTGGATTAAGCCAAGCCATCAGAAGTTTGTATAGGCAGGTATTTTGCATTATTTTGGCTCCCATAAAATAATTTTTACTTAATTATGCTTTGGTATTAAATCATTGGCCGATATTATTAGTATTATAAAAGCCTTTAAAACTTAGAACTATATTTACAGTTGGGACGTTATTGAGGGCATAGTTTTCTACACCAGATAGTATTCTCTTTATAGAGAGTCAACAGAGGAATAATAATAATGATAATAACTATGATCTATCGGACACATTATATACTAGGCACTGTGTGCTGTTTTACATACATTATCTTGTTTAACCCTTATAATAATCTTGAGGCCATTATTCCCATTTTACAGATTAGGAAACTGAAAGCTGAAGACATTGAATAACCTGCCTAGGGTTGCACAGACAGTAAAGGGAGCTAGGATTCCAACCAAAGTCTGCCTGGCTTCAAAGTTACTGCTTTTACTCCCAATGCTATACTGTATTATGTAAAGAGGCTAAAGATCCATGTCCAGAAAGGAGAGAAAAATTCAGGGACATGGATCAATGTTATATACATGCCAGAAGAACTAAGTATAAACAAAAAGAAGATATTAAAGAAGAGGACAAAGAGAGGCAGATGCTATGTTCTTTTACTTGAGATTAACTTGGTAGCACTGGAAATGGCACATAATTAACATTTTAAGAGATCAATAAGAACAGGTTTGATGATCTCAGAGGATTTTCGTTTGAGTCAATCTCTGTGGAGCCTGGAATTCACATCCACGTCCAATCTCTCCTAGTTAGCACTTGGTGCCAGCAGTCACTCTGCTCTTTCATAATTTGGTCAGCACACCTTCAGAAGCTAGGGGGAGTGCACTGAAAATTCTCTTCCTCACAGCCCTAGGCAGGAGCCAACCCTGTCAATACCTTGATCTGGCCTCTGGAATTGTGAGACAATGCATGTTTGTTGTTTAAACCACTCAGTTTGTGGTGACTTTATTACAGGAGCCCTGGGAAACTAATACAAGGAGAAACTTCAACCATACTTCAGTCTCAACTTTTCATATTTCCTTCTCCTTTTCCTCTAAAAACTACATGCCTTTTGTTTATAGATCATATAGATGTCAGCTAATTAATGTATCGAGGGGCCATTAGGTGCCACATACTGTGCTGAGGATACAAAGACAAGACATCATCTCTACTCCAAAGTCACATACAGAATAGTGGAGTGATAGATAGGTAAACGTATAGTTTAAATATAGTGTATAAAATATTACAGTATGCATAGCATATTTTAGGAGCATAGAAAAAAAATATTTTACCCAGACCAAGGATTCAGGGAAAACTGTCTGGTACAGATAATGTCTGAGCTGGTTTTGAAGGAAGAGAAGAAATAAACCAAGTGAGGAAAAAGGATATTTCAGGCAGAGGGAACAGCATAGCCAAGATATAAAGATATTGAAGATGAGATGATATGTATGGGAACTATAGCTGTGTATAGTTCAATATAACTAGAATTGAAAAGTGTGAGACAACGAGTGCCAGGAGTTGAGGCTGGCAAGGCAGGTGAGGACCACAACACAGATGACTTGTCTTCTCTACTGGGGAACATTAATTTTACACTGAATGGTACTAAGTAGAAGAGTTATAAGCCCAGATTCGTCTTTTAGACAAAGCAGTTTGGAAGCAGTATGAAAGACGGATTCGAGGGTAAAAGGGACCAGTTAGAAGGCTACAGGAGTAGTCCAGGCAAGAGATGTCTGAACTAGTGCAATAACAGAAGAAATGGAGAAGGGACAGAATCAAGGACAGATCTGAGATAAAATTAGTTTGATTTGTTCCTTTTTTTAAATAATTAATTAATTAAATTTTTTTTAGGAAGATCAGCCCTGAGCTAACTGCTGCCAATCCTCCTCCTTTTGCTGAGGAAGACTGGTCCTGAGCTAACATCCGTGCCCATCTTCCTCTACTTTATATGTGGGACGCCTACCACAGCATGGCTTGCCAAGTGGTGCCATGTCCTCACCGGGGATCCGAACCGACGAACCCTGGGCCACCAGAGCGGAACGTGCAAACTTAACTGCTGCATCACCAGGCCAGCCCCTGACTTTGTTCCTTGATTGAATCTTGAGGGATCTAAGATAAACCCATTGTATCTAATTGGATGACTGTGTTGTGTGGTGTTACCGTTTAGTGAGATGAGAAGTTCTGGAGGAGCAAAAATATGGTGGAGAAGGTACTGAATTACTTGGACATTCTGAGTTTGGAGAAACTTAGATACGTGGAAGTGGATATGTCTAGATAAATAAGTCTGAAGTTCAGGGCAGAGGTCAGAGCTAGAGCTAGAGATTTGAAGGCCTTTAGCATATGGTTTACAGCTAAAATCATAAGAATGGAATGATGGTACCCAAGAAAAATGTAGAATAAGAAGAGTAATGGACAGAGGATGGAGCCATGGAGGAAATATCAGCATTTGGGGGCTAAGCAGAGGAATAGCTATTCATAAAGGAGACCTAGAAGGAAAGATCAGAGAAGTGTTGTAGAAGATAAATCATGAAGACAGTGTGCTGCAGGCTGAACCAGAAGGGAAGAAATGGGGACACTGAGGAATTTACAATGTCACTTTATAAGAAGCTATAAATGTTTATCATTGTCAATATCACGATCATCATCATCACAAGAAAGCAGTTGCTGAGGCTCCCTCAAATTCCTGATTTTGATTAAATATACATTAAAGTGCAAATATGTTACCTGTTTTTCACAAGCCAGTAGTCTTTCCCATTAAGGTTCCCATAGCCAACTACTAGGACACCGTGATTCACATTCTGAGTACAGGATGGGTCGTAGTAGACACCTAAGAATAAAATACAGGTGGAGAAAAAGAGTGAATAGCGTGTGACAGTGAAGAACGCTTGAAAATGCTATTACTTTTATTAGATTGTTTTGCATACATGGCAAGGTTAGTTAAACATTAGGAATGTATAATCTCATGTTTAAATTATTTAGAGTTCATAATTCTTTGCCATCAATACTATATTTGTCAGTTTTCTTGCCGAGTTTGGCATCAATCCAATCATGGTTCCCTCAGAAATCTTCTTTGATAAGCTGCCAATTTTTTCTAATTTTTTAACTTATACACTATCAATTATTGTATTTCTCTCTATATATTACTAAGTTGTTTGTTCCATACATTTTCATCCTTTCCTAGATTAAATGATCTCTAAGGTGAGACTTTTTTGAAAAGATGACAACCTTCTCCTTTGTCTACTATGAGGCTCTACTCTTGGTGGCCCCCTCCTTGCACACTGCTGTGCTACACCTCCAGCACAAGTGGCTGCCGGGGTTAGGAGCACAGGCTCTGGACACAAGGAGCATGCTTTCTCATGCCAGCTGACCACTTTCAGACTGTGCGACTTCAGGCAAGTTAACCCATCTAAGAGTTACTTTTTTCATTTGTAAATAGGGTTGTTGTGAGGATTAAATGAGATAATGCATGGAAAGAATTTAGCATAGTACCTGGCATGTAGTGTTAGTAAACTTTGATGAGTATTACTTTATTAATTAGAATTGGGTATAAAATACATATATGAAATGGAGGATTCTGTTTAACCTAAGCTAAGCATGCAGAGGTGGCGTGATGGGAAAGGATAACATTCTCAAAGTGAAAGGGCAGCACATAATAAGAGGATAATATATCTGAGTTTTTACCACTTTTGTAGAGGAAGAAAGAAGGATGACTTGCATCTATAGCAACAGAAACAGGCCCTTTATTGGCCACAGCTTCTTTCAAGTCATCTTCACTGCCAAAGGGAAGTTCGGTATACTTTGAACATGTGGCAGCTCGGTTTTTTGAGTCATATCGGCATTTTCCATCCTTGAAAAAAAGTATAAATCAGATAAAGAAGCATAGTTCAACTTCCTTTATAAATCACCAGTATCTTAAATTTGGATTTCAAATATGTTTTCTTTCCTCATTTAGCCTTTTCAAGTGTCTAAGCCTCCTTCCTCCTTTTAAAGAAAGAAAAATAAAAACTTTCAAAGCCTAATGTTCCACATTTCATCAATAACAGAGGAAACACAGGACTATTCTATGGTTTTAAATTGTGAACATCTTCATACATGTGGAAGTTGCCAGGATAACGTCTCTCAGACTCTGAGGTGGGTTGTAGGGGAATGCTATATAAAGATCATAAACTCTAGACTAGAGCTTTAAAATCTTTTTGATGATATAACACCTGCAAGATGATCTACAGTTTACATGATGGTTTATAAAGACCATATAATATGGAAAACACTGAGTATATTTCAGGTGGGAAAGGGGAAGTTACAAACTCATGTTTGTTGTGTATACAACTATATTTTTTAATGGTTAATAGGAAAAAGAACTTGAAAGAAACAAACCAAAACAATAGTGGTTAAAGTAGGAGGTTTTTGAGTGATGTTTTTTATGTTTCCTAAATTTTCTGCAATATAGATATGTTACTTATATTTAACTACATATATAACGAACCTGTGAGGAGGAGGAGAGTGTTATTTAGCTTTTTAGTAGGTGGAAGAATGATGTGCTTGATGATCTGAGAATAAGGTTGAACGTGGGATGCTGCAGGGCAAAAAGTTTAAATACCAGGTAGATATCCAGAAAGAATTTTAAGAAAGTTTTGCTGCAAATCCACTTTTAAGCATGAATTCTACTTGCTTATTTAAAATCATTGTGTCAATTATAAATTAAGAAGGCTACTTCCTAAGAAAGAGAACTCTTGGGAGTTTAAGAAATCCTGATGGGGTTCTCTCACATATGACACTGCTTCCCAAGCAATTGGCCTGGTGGCAATTTTAGGACAGTCAGTCAAGGGATAGCATAAGGTCATGGGGCAGGACAAAAAGTTTGCTCGTGACACACCATGGCTTTGTAGGGATAGGAAGCGTCTGAATCGATGCCGTTGTTATCGATGATATATTGGAAAGCCGCTGTCATGAAGCCACCATTGCAGCCTTTATTGCTGTATTTTTCAGTTGAGCAATCCACCAGGTTCTGTGCACTCAGAGACACCAGGTTTCCTGTTTTCAACTTCAGCTGTGCTTCCAGGGCCCCCACAGCACTGAAAGCCCAACAAGCACCACAAGAACCCTAAAACAGGGACAAAGTCACAAAGGCAATCGTAAAAAGCCAGTAAGAATGACTGCCATCACACAAACGGAACAGCTTCCAACATTGAGCCCTGTTAGTAGTTCCAGGAAGAGCTCCCTCCTTTACAATCTCCTTTCTTAGACAATGGAAATGAAGACTAAATACTTGATTGTTCTCTGGGCAAGGTCCAACCTTGATAAAGATTTGCAAATGGCTGCGCTCAGAGCACAAGTGCCACATTCAAATATATTAAAAAACAGTACTTACTAAGCACGTACCAAATCCTGGCTATCTTCACCCATAGGTGAGGGAGATAGATGCCTACAGTAAAGTGACTTTGAGAGGAGCTGGGATGACTCCCTCGACCTAAAATACCCTTCCTCTTGCCAAATGATACCTGAAACGTAAGGTTAGCATTTTTCAAACATTTTTAGCTTCCGAAGTTTTTGATCAAAATATATTTTATGAGGAAGCATAAACAAACAGATAAACACAAAGCTGTTTTAGTTTAAAAAAAAGCGCAGAGGATCCAGAGCCCCATCATAATTGCTGTGTCTCTTTTCTCCCCTCATCCCACTTTGCTCCCTACCCAAAGGAAACAAATTTAATTTGCTTTTGGTTAAAGTAAAATCACCCATTAAAATGCAAGCACCCAGGTAAAGGAGGTCATTATTTATAGTTAACACCTTATTGGGTCTTATTGGTAGCTTATTGGATCTTCCCAAACTTTTATTTTAGAGAAGCCCCAGTAAGAAGCCCAAAACTAGTTGAAAGAAACATATCAAGCTGGAAAAGAATAAGAGATCAACAGTACCATTCGCTTCTTCCTTTTCACCTTCTTTGCTGCTCACAACACTGTGACTCTTGTCCCGCACCCTGACCTCTAAGGTAATCCATGCATTTTACCCTTAGTTATTCTGAAGTTAGGATTTTTGTAGCTTTTTTTTTTTTTACAAGCAAACTAAAGGAAATACAATAACAAAAATAAAGTTACAAAGCCCACATTTCTTATTCTAACAATGCAAGCCTAGTCATGACGTAACTTGACTGGTATAATTTACAGACCACTCTCAGCCCTAGTTCCTTCCTCTCTTTCAACCCTGAAATTCATAAGTGAGATGGAGGGAGAAACTCCCTGACCGATAGTCTCCCACACAGGATACTGTGTCTCAAGCAGTCGGCCTGGCAGAGAGTCCAGTGCAGCGGACGGACAGCGCGGACACTAAAGTTTGTCTTAAAGACCTGTTTGCCTAGTTCACAGTTTTGTCTAATGTGGCTCTAACCACTGGTGTTCTCAGGACCGTGGGGAATACAAATAAAATATGATCTGTGGTCATCCTTTGTCCTCAAGGAGCTTACAATTTAGTTGGGAAGACAAGAATAACAAAAATAATTAGAAAGTGACGTAAGGGACTTGTGAGATTCACTGCCAGATTGTGAAGTTAGACTAAGTTTTTAAGGACGAGAGAGCTCTGCCTGGGGTACAGAGGCCTGGAATGATAACACTCACCTGATATTTCACTTCAGTAACACACCCCTTCTCTCTCCAGTCCAGAGAATCAGGCAATTTCTGATTAGGGTTTGACTTGTAAGTCACATTTCTCTGCCATTGGCTGGGAACTCTCAGGGAACTCATCAGAGACGTCACTTCTTCACTGGTCTACAAGGCAAATATATATATACATATATATCCTTTCACTTATATCCTTCTTTTTCATATCCTAATAACCATAATTGTGAATATATTTAACAACTAAGAAAAACTAGTGGTAGTTGTGACTAACATAGCTAACTATCCGGTAGGTGAATTATCTGGGCCTCCTTAGTCTTACACTTTGTATTAGCATCCTAGTTAAGCATTGGGAAGGAGAAGAAGAAAACAGTAAAAACTAGAAGTTACTGGGAGGTGGATTTTTGGTTCAAAGCAAGGCAGAATTTTATAAAAGAGCTGTCTAAAAAGTGGACTGAACTGGTTTTCCTTGTGAGAAAGAATTACAAAAGAGATTCCTGCATTTGAGTAGGAATTTAGGGGCTGGCCTGGTGGTGTAGTGGTTACGTTCGTGGGCTGCACTTCAATGGCCTGGGGTTCAAGAGTTCAGATCCCAGACACAGACCTAGCACTGCTCGTCAAGTCATGCTGTGGTGGTGTCCCACATGAAACAGAGGAAGATTGGCACAGATGCTAGCTCAGTGAAATCTTCCTGAAGCAAAAAGATGTTAGTTCTTGGCAACAGATGTTAGTTCAGGGCCAATCTTCCTCACACACACCAAACAGTAGGAAGTTAATCTACCTAGGATGTTCCCTTCCAAGGGGTACTATGAATGATTTTAATTTGGCCACAGTGGTAAAGTTTTGTAGGGTAGAATAGAATCTAAAAACTAATGGGAGATTATTTGTGATATTAAATACCCACACTCCTCCATTAAGAAAGCAGGTGGGCTCAATTAAATTGTCAATTTAGACTTAATTAAGTATGGTAACTTACTCCAAAAGATTGTGAGTGATCTTTAGGCAATGCTTTCTAGAATTAATAAAAAATAAAAGCAATAGTAGTCTGTGAGTTTAAAATATTCCTTTAAAGAAGGGATTTGTCAAGGAAAGTGGTTACAGGAGGACTAAATAAGGAATCTGTACAAATTCTTATGTCCTTCAGTTCACTGTTTTCTAACTTTGTACATATGTAGATAATACTCCTTTGTTGTTTAGTTTCAAATTGCCTTGAGGAGACAGAAATCATGCTTACCCAGAGAGGAAAACAGGATTATTTGTAATTTACCTACCATGTCTCCTAGGTGGTTCATGCCTAGATCATATGAATGCATTCCCATCGAATGCTCCAGATTGTGAAGCATCACAAATTTTAGATTCCTTTCCCAGATGAGACGCCGCGCTACTTCCTCATTCTAAAAGACAGGAAAAAAGAACATAGTTATACTGAATCTTGCACAAAGAAGTGCTCTGTAATCAAAATCAACACATTAGGAAGTGTTCTACTAAATGTGGATCTGTCTGGGAGGATGCAAATAAATGAACATATCCAATGTAACTAGTAAAATTGCATGCTAATCTTAATTCTTGGTCTTACTTGTTTTAATGGTGATTAGTAACATTTTATGATATATATAATTCACTTCCTCAATTTGCTAAAATGTGTTTTTAGAAAATGCTATTTGCTGAAGTATATCTTTTGTAGATGGTAAACTCACTTAATCTTTATGTCTTTAAAATGTCTTTTTGTTTCCTCTCTTGAAAAATAGTTTAGCTGATTATAAATTTCTAGCTATTTTCCTTCAGTTATTTGAAGATATTTCTCCATTGCCTCTGGTATCTATGGCTACAGATGAGAGGTCTGTTGTCAGTCTAATCGTTGTACCTCTCTTTTTAACTTTGGTAACTTGTGTGATTTTTCTCTTTCTCTTTGATGTCTTGCCACTTCATTACATGTGTGTGGATGTGGGTTTTTTGATTTTCCTCTCCTTCTGATGGGAGAGCACTTTGGTGGACTCAGGAGTTTTTTTGGTATCTGGAAAATTCTCAACCAGTATCTCTTCAAATATTGCTTCTCCACCATTCTGTCTAATTCTCTTCTTCAAAAACTTGTATCACGTGTATTTGGGAGTCTCAAACTGTCTTTCATCTTTTTTACATACATTTTAAAGCTTTTTCCTTTTTTTTATGTGTTGCCTTCTGGGTTAACGCCTCAGTACTATCTTCCAGATTGCTGATTCTATCCAACTCTTTCCAGTCTGGACTTTATCCCTTTTATTGGGCTCTTATTTCAATGACTGTATTTTTTATTTCCAGGATTTCTAATTGGATTACTAATTTATTTCACAATTATCTTGTTCATTTGTATGGATGTTATGTACAGTTTTATTTTAAAATAATTTTTGGTTCTATTATTTTAACTTCATCCAGAGTGAATTTATATTCTGACTGTTGATTTTCTTGCCCTCCAGGAGCTTTACTTACAAGGAATATAACACACGTAGAATACAATGTACGTGGTGCCTCCTAGAATTGTCCACCCTCACCACTACCCCAAGGCCATCACTTCCAATAAGCCATAGCCCAATGAGCAGTCAGCAACAACTCCTTTCTGCCTTATTTCATTGAGTGTTAGAGCCCAGGCCCAGGCCCTGGTTCCAGGGAATAAGTCTGGGTACAGCCCCCTCTCCCTTGGAGCAAGGTTTTACTGTTACCCCAGTACAAATACACTTCCAAACCACTAGAGGGGAGAAAAGTGGAATAAAGAAAAATAAATCTAATGAAGTACAGAAAGGAAAAAGAAGTGAACTTTGAGATAAATTATTAAGATAGAACATTAAAAGTTATTTTCATTCCTCCCAAGGGACTGGAATCATTGGAAAGAGAGAGAACATTCATTTAACCAGGTAGTGGTGCTAACTGCACATCTAACGCTAGTCAACCTTGAAATTAGAGGTTTGGTCCTAAAGGGGAGTGGGTGAGGGTAAGATTCATCACCACTAAGAAAACAACTCAGTACACATTCTACTACAAGTATCATTTTTATGCAAAAATCATACATCAAATAAGTAAACACATAATACTTGCTTACAAACTCAGAAATATTATGAACTTATAGAACTTAGCTACTTGAAGCACTGGGGTTAAGGTCTTAAAACTGAACAATAAGTGCTTTGAAATAAAAACAAAAGTACAAAATGGGAAATGAGAGTCAAGAAACAACATCTGGTAGCGCTTCTGTGCCAGGGACTGAAACAAGGCCTTTTTGTTCCTCAAACCTGTGGGGCCGCCCCGTGGCTGAGTGATTAAGTTCCCATGCTCTGCTATGGTGGCCCAGGGTTTCACCAGTTTGAATCCTGGGCACAGACATGGCACCGCTTGTCGGGCCATGCTGAGGTGGCATCGCATATGCCACAACTAGAAGGACCCACAACTAAGAATCTACAACTATATACCAGGGGGGAGGGGTGCGGCTTTGGGGAGAAAAAGGAAAAAAATAAAATCTTAAAAACAAAACAAAACAAAAACATGCATTCATTTCTGCTCAGCCTGGGACCTTCACTCCAGTTATCTGCTTGCTCCCTGGCTTCTATCAATTCTCTGGTCAAATGTCACCTATGTGTGTGGCCTTCCCTGACCATTCTATCATGTACATGTGTAGAATAATCACCCCCAACCACTCACAGCCGTCGCCCAGGGCCCTTCCTACCCGCCATGCCTTGCTTTATTTTTCTCTACTGCAGTTATCATCATCTCACATACTATATATATATATTTATTTATTTACTTATTTTCTGTCTCTCCTACTATGATATAAGCTCCATAGAAACAGGAACTTTGTTTTGTTTTTCCTGCCGTATCTCTAGTACCAAGGACAGAATCTGGCAAGAAATGATTGCATAATGTTTATTGAAAACACTGCTTATAAGAATATAATTTTGAGAGGGAGAAAGCATAGAGTACTCAAGCAAAAGCAAATTGCAATCCCATCTACCTTTTCCTTGTACTGTTTGCCATAGGTTTTCTTCCAGAGATCCCAGTGATTATCCAGAGTGGGGTCTCTGTGCAGCTGCGCTGCTGCACAGGAGCACGCCAGGAGCGCCCAAAGCAGCCAGTGCGTCCTGTCAAAGGAAAGGCAAGAGAGGAAGAGGAGCTATTCGCCGCATATTGTGACCATATTTTTTCATAACAAAAAATAGCAATTCAAAGTCTGTCAAAGGGACAGAATATTACAAATCAGAATTAGACAGGAAACTTTCTGGGGGATATAGTCACAGGGAGTAACTGCAGATTTATGTTTGAAATACCACTTCCAATACTCCATAGCACTTTAAAAAGTGATTTTCAGAAATTTCCTGATATCTGGTAAACCAAACTTACATCCAAGGGGGGGGAGTCAGGAGGGGAGGGAAGCAGGGACTTTACAGGATTTGCCAACAAATCTAATCAAGGGAAATCCTCTTTCCTCCTTTTGGGAAAAAAAATCATCCTTAAGAAGACAAACTTTTGAAAAATCAGCTTATCTTAATTTTTGAATAAATGAGCTCTTCTTAACTGGTCTATTTAAATATCCACAACCTTTAGAGGTAGTTAAAAGACGACTCCCATGTATTGTTTTCATATCCTTAGATCATTTTCTTTTTTTAACTTTTTTTTCCCAACAATCAAAATATCGATTTCAAAGGAAGCAATTACCCACTTTTGGAAACTTCCGAGTTTAATACCGTGACTAACAGACATTCAACGACCAGCTCCCTCAGACGGGATTCTGTTTTCTTTTCAATTCAAAACAGCTGGAATTTTAAGCATGTAAATCTTCAAATTATATCCCAAAGAAAACTATGTTTCAACCTCAGGCTTAGATGTTCAAGCAGACATTAATTTTTCAAAAATAGATTCTTCTTAGTCAAAAAAAGAAGAGGCAAATTGAGCGACATGATTTTTTTAGTGTACTTCCTGAAACCAGATTTAAAACTGGCAGGCAGAGCAAGCTAAAAACACAAACGAGGGGTTTAAATACCAAATGAGAGAAAAAGAACGGACATACGTACATGATGGAACCGGCAGGCACCCCCAAACTAAGAAGGCTTGAAGGTGGGCTTGCTCCAAAGATTTCAGCGGCAGCAAAGAGACTTCAGTTAAATCGACTTTGAGAAGAAATTGGAACTTGTCACATGAGGTATCCACAAGGAGGAAGTAAACTTTCATTTCAGTTTCATTTAAAATCTAACTAGATCAGCTATCCTCCCGCCCTCTTCCTGTGGTTCTGGAGACAAGTGGATACAGTAAGCCACCCAACAGAGCCCCCAGCAGAGGAGATGAACAGAACAAACTCAGCAAAATAAGAGCAGAACAAGTTTACCCTTCAATCCCTCACCATTTTGCTAATTCACTTTGCCTAAAATCACAAATTTTTCATATGGCAAAATTTAATTATGAAGAGATTAGGATTAAGCTCCTGAAATCCCAACTTCCTCCTTGATTTCTTAGGAAAATCTGTCTTATTCTTTTTTTTTAATGCTTTTTTTTTTGGTGAGGAAGATTGGTCCTGAGCTAACATCTATTGCCAATCTTCCTCTTTTGTGCTTTTTTTTTTCTTCCCAAAGCCCCAGTACATAGTTGCATATCCTAGTTGTAAGTCATTCCAGTTCTTCTATGTGGAATGCCACCACAGCCTGGCCTGATGAGCGGTGTGTAGGTCTACACCCAGGAAACGAACTGATGAAGCCTGGACCACCAAAGCAGAGAGCACAAACTTAACCACTCAGCTGCGGGGCTGGCCACCCTTATTCTTTTTAACACAACTCATCTATGATCTACTATTATCTAATTCATACTCATGTTTCTCTTCAGAATGCATAAATCTTTCACCTTTTACTATTATCTAATTCTCACTCAACTATTCCTTGGTTCATCAATTGAAAATATCTTTATTCATAGTAATATATGTTAGTATATTAACGGAAAAAAAGATAACACCTATGTACATTTAACTGCTAGAGTGGTTACCTGGGTGGAGGTGGGAGCGAGATAAACTGCGATTTTTTACAATTTGCATTTTCCTAATTACTAATGAAGTTGAGCACCTTTTCACACATTTATTGACCATTTGAGTTTTCTGTGAAATGCCTGTTCATATCTTTTGTTCATTTTTCTATAGTACTGTTGCTTTTTCTTAGCGACTTGTAGGAGCTTTTTTATATGTTCTGGCTACTAATTTTTGACAGTTATGTATACTAAAAATATCTTCTCTCAGTCTCTTGTCTGTCTTTTACACTTGCTTATATTGACTTTCTCTATATGAAATTTTAAAATGTTGATGAAGAAAAATTTATTTAGCTTTTACCTTATGATCTATACTTTTTATGCGTTTAAGAACGTTTTCTTCATCCCAATGTAATAAAGATACACTCCTATAATTCTCACAGTTTTAGAGTGTAATATTTTTTCTTTTTTTAGAGTTGTTGTTGCTTTTAGGTCTTTATTTCATCTGGAGTTTAGTTTTGAGTGTGGTTTGAGGCAGGGAACTTATTTTATTTTTCCCCATGTTTGATGGGAAACCTCTGTCATGTACTAAATTTCCACATAGGCGTGGGTCAGTTTCCAAGCTCACTGATCTGTTCTTTTCATCTATCACTCCTTCAGTACCACTCAGGTTTAATTAAAACAGCTTTGTCTGTGTCTCGGTGTCTAGTAGGGCAAGTCACCCCTGCCACACCTATGTTCGTTCTTCTTTTTCAAAGTTGTCTTAGCATTTTGAGCATGTTAACTTTTCCATGAGTTTTTAAAGTCAGTTTATGAACTTTCCTGAAAAATTCTGCCAGTTTTTGTTTGAATTGATATATTTATATTTATATTGAATTGCTATATATATATATATAAAATTACATATACATGTAATTTTGAGGAGATTCAACATAATTACAATGTTGAATCTTCTCATCTGTGGTAGATATTTTCATCTTTGTGGACATCCGGCTTTTTTAAAAAAAGGATTTTTATTATGGAAAATTTTAAACATACATAAAAGTAGAGATAATAGTAAGATGAGTGCCCACGAACCATTATCCTGCTTTAACAGTTATCGAAACATGGCCAATCTCGTTTTATTTACATTCCTACTACCCAGATTATTTTGAAGTAAATCCTAGACATCAGATTATTTCATATATAAATATTCCAGTGTGTATCTCTAAACGGTAAAGATTCTTGAACAAATATAACCGCAATACCATTATCACATAGAAAATAAACAATAATTTCTTAATGTCATCAAACATCATATCAGTATTCACATTTCTTTGTCTTATACATTTCTAAAAATAGTTTGTTTGAATTGAGACTCAAATAAGGTCCATACATTGCAAAACCATTGAGTTATTTTTGTATCATTTTGAATTTATAGATTTAACCATATTTTATATGTTTCAATCCATTGTAGTTTCATCCTTATTGCTATTTGTATTATCCCATCTTTGGTCAGTGGGAATTTATTCAAATTGGCTTCTGAGACCTGAGTCTCTATATTTGACATGACTTTAGTACTCTTTAACACGTTCTTTTCTTTCTAGTACAGCAAGCCATTGCAGGCTTATCTTGAACAATTCCTGTCCCAGACCTGGAATCAGCCATTTCTCCAAGGAGATCTGGTTCCTTTTAGTGGAAATGTTAAGTACCATATCTAGGCACCAGCACTGTGCCTGGATTGACCAGATTGACCACTGTTTCTAAGCCTTTCAATAGGCAGACGTAGGAAATTACATATATATGTTATATGGATCTCAAGCTCACTGCTGATCCTTCAAATTCAAATTCAAGAGTATGGAGTTTTTACCTAAGTTCATCAGTTTTACATCTGTACTTCTTTTCAAACATGCTGAAAATTTTGGTTCTCTAAAATACCAACATAAGTACTTATTTAATGTATCTCATAATATTTTAGAATAACAATACCAAGCCTACCACCAAAAAGATTATTACTGAGAACAATTTTAAGATTTTAAAGGAGAGCAGATATTTTCCCCTTAGGCCATATCCCACTAAGGATGTAAGTGAGTCACTGTGTCTAAAGTCTCCTGGAATAGTTTCCGCTGTGGGTATGCCACCACCTGCGTGCACCGCTAGGTTCATTTGTTTCATTTTATTTCTGATTTTTAGGGATACTTTTTAAATTTATGTAATTTTGTTTATAATTATAAAACATTTATATGAATCCAAAGCCAAATCACCAAAATGAAGCATATTCAAAGTCTAGCCTGTAGTTCTGTCCTTTCTATACTATTCCCTTCCTCTGTTGACGATAGGTAGCCATTTAAAAAATTTGTAGTTTAACTTCCCATTTTAAAAGATAAGCATATATATTAGTATCCCTCTTTTCTTAAGAGAAAGGTAATATATTATACATAGTTTTCTCTACTTTGCTTTTTTTCACTTAACATTGTGTTAAGAAAAAATTTTCAGTACTTAGAAATAGGCAAAAGAGATTATCAGGTGACCTTTCAGTGGAGTGCTAGACGTTGTCTAGTGGATCCTGGAGGCGGGGGCAGGATTATCTGCTTTTAGAAGGGTGTGCAACTTTGATTGACTTGCTACTGACTAGGCTATTTCACAATTCCATAGGGGTGGAGTTAAGTTGTAAGAAACTATCAACTATGCAAATGATTCCTGTACATAGCAATGCAAATGAATTTTGTCTGGTAGATCCTACTGAATAGAGAATGTAAATAGCTGTCACTTACATTCTTATTGGAACCAGTTTTAATATCTTACTAACCCCTTATTGATTAATGAGTTGAATAAAATCTTTGACATGTCCCTTTTATGTTTGTACAAGAGCCATGTTCTCAACTTTTTGGAAACTATATTTTAGCAATTAAATCCTGAAAATAACTCCATAGCAGTATATATAGTCCTCACTTATTTTTATGGCCATCTGGCATCTTTTGAACAATCTTCCCATGTTTGGAGAATTTCCCATTTTATAAATTTTGCTTCTCCAAGTTAGAAGCCAAAACTTTGTTTCTGAGCCTCCATTCCCCCTTAAGGCACAGAAATGTGACCTAGCCTTTGCCAATCAGACACACCTATAGAAGACATCATTTTGGGGTGGGTATGTGGGGAACCAGGCGTGTGTAGAACCTGCCTTTTGGTGAGGACGGTAGAAGAGATGTTCCGCAGCGGCGGTGGCAGCAACAGCAGAACTTCTGGCATCTGGTCCTCAGTGTCAGCTGAACGAGTTGTAGTGTTTATGTCAAATATTATGCCTGTTCCGTAGCATCATTGGTTGAACAGTTCTCTCTGTGTGGTTTGGGTAATGTTCCTGGTTACAGAATCTCCAAGCCTAACTGACTTTCTGGCCTTTCCAGAGATTTTGTGAGCATCCTACAAATTTTCAATAAATAGTAGTAACCAAACAGATGAACCCAATAATGACATCCACAGGAGTGTAGAGTTTGGAGAAACAAGGGCTGGGTCTCAGAAGGTAGATTGGAAAGGTGTTTTTCCCAGATTGTGAACAGAAGAAACTCAAGACGAAAGTTATGTGGGACTCTCACTTACTTCAGATTGTCTTTTTCTCTGTCCTTCTTTGACACATCTGATATCATACCTGATTTTTTGCTTTTAGCCTTGGTGCCTTTATATGTATTTGTACCCCTAGACATATGTAATTCAATTTCCTTAATTAGAAAATGTGCTTAAAAACAAATCTCTTTCAACGAGATAAAAAATGTAGACAGCCTTTTTTAGGAGGGTCCATGTTTTTTTCCAGTCATTATTTCTCTGTCTGACAGGGTCTATAAACCTACACTCAGTACAGAACATGAACATGTAATTGGACAACAGATAAATGTCCTCTGCCTTCATTCCCAGATGTTGCCTAAGTGGGGCGTAGAGAGGCTTGTCCAAGATCACTGTGGAAGTAAATGGTAGAGTTGGAACTCAAAGTCCACACTCTTTTCAACATTCCCTGCTGCCTGACCCGATACTATAATTCACACTAGACTGGAGCAGTAGTGTCCTAGAGCTGGATCTCACTGGTATTGGCTCATGAGAACTACTTATGCCCATTTCTTCCTGATTCCACCTTCAGTGCCATTACATTGGTAGCCTAAAATTGGCCACGATGGGAAAAATAAGCAAACCCTTCTTCTGGAGAGCCAGTCAAACAGTTATGAACATACAACTTGGCTGGAGTGACTGACTCAGAAAGTACTAAATATGGTTATTTTGAGTTCCTTTCTCTTTGAACCTTTTTTATTTTGTTCAAGACTTGCATTATAAAATGTTGTGATACTGGCTTGAATTAGCATAGTTCTCAGTTTCAGATTTCAGAATCATAACTTTTTTTTTTTTTGAGGAAGATTAGCCCTGAGCTAACATCTGCTGCCAATTCTCCTCTTTTTGCTGAGGAAGACTGGCCCTGAGCTAACATCCATGCCCATCTTCCTCTACTTTATATATGGGACACCTACCACAGCATCGCTTGCCAAGCAGTGCCATGTCTGCACCCGGGATCCCAGTGGGCGAACCCCAGGCTGCTGAAGTGCAACGTACGCACTTAACCACTGCGCCACCGGGCAGGCCCCAGAATCATAACATTTTAAGAAAATATTAGAGGGCAAACTTAGGGTTGTTGTCTTTTTCGTTTACCAAATTAGGACATTTAAAAATTAGTATCAGGCCGGCCTCATGGCCGAGTAGTTATCATCGCCCCCTCCACGTCGATGGCCCAGGGTTTCGCTGGTTTGGATCTTGAGTATGGACCTAGCACCACTCATCAAGCCATGCTGAGGTGGCACCTCACATAGCAGAACTAGGAGGACCTACAACTAGAAAATACAACTATGTACTTAGGGACTTTGGGGGAAGGAAGAAAAGAAAAAAGATTGCCAACAAATGTTAGCTCAGGGCCAATCTTTAAAACACATTTTTTAAATTTAATTTCATTATTTATTTATTTATTTATTTATTTAGAGGAAGATTAGCCCTGAGCTAACTACTGCCAATCCTCCTCTTTTTGCTGAGGAAGACTGGCCCTGAGCTAACATCTGTGCCCATCTTCCTCTACTTTATATGTGGGATGCCTACTACAGCATGGCTTGAGAAGCGGTGCCATGTCTGCACGTGGGATCTGAACCAGTGAACCCCGGGCCGCTGAGAAGCGGAACACGCAAACTTAACCACTGCGCTATTGGGCCGGCCCCCCCCAAAAAATTTTTTTAAATAAATAAATAAAAATAAAAATTAGTATCTACAGTCATCATCAGTTCAACAAAAAAAGGGTAGGAAGGAAATAATCTTAGAATTTAGAAATTGAATATATTTAGTTTTATGAAAAACTCACTCCATTGTCCATATTTTAATCATTTAACTGAAGACTAATTAAATATTGTCAAGGACAAAGATTTCACTAGGCAAGGATCTTTTTTCCAGATGTATCTCAAGCACCTAGGATAGCATCTGGCACATAGTAGGCACTCTGCTAATATTTGCTGAAAGAATAAAGGACCTGCACTAATCTGAGGACTAAAAGTTTGGTCACCACAGGTACAAGCTTCCCGAGTTGGCATCTTGGCTAGTCAGTCAGCGAACATATTTGAAGCATTTAGGGAGATATGACAGGGCAAAAAAAAAAAAAAAAAGGCATTATTCCTATCTTAGGTTGCTAAAACCTATTTGGGAGGTATGGAAGATATATGCCTAAAGATGACTTCCTATCAAATTGGATGCTCCAGACTTTTAAGAGAACTGTGTAGTGCCTTTATTTAAGGTATTAGAAATGCCTTTGCTGGAAATTGGAGAGCCTTTCCTAGAAATTGAAGAGACTTTCCATGGTCCACTAATTTTCGCTAAGAATCAGTAGGACCAATGAGATTGAAATCGTGTAAAGAAATGATGGAAGGGGTAGGATGCTGAAGCTTCCGTTTAATTCTGTTGTCAGAGACATTGAAAACATCAGTTGCAGCTGCGCCTACGAGGCAGTGGTGGTTGCAGTATCCACATTCTATAATAGAGGAGGAAACTGGGACTTTAAGAAGTTTGTCCAAGATCATTGTGGGAATAAATGGTGGAAGTGTGGGCACTGTGCCACAAACATTATAAACAGGAAACATGAGCAGAGAGTCATGAGTGAGCGACTTTCCTTTAAACCATTTCTCCTTTTCACATCCTGCCAGATTTGGTAAACAAGCACAGCCCTTTGAGGGAGACGCTAGGTGCTTGGAACCAACAGCAATATAACAGAGAAAGCAGAGGTTGTGAACACACCTAAGGTGGCGTTAAGGTTGCAAATGACTGACAGTTGCATTATATTTGTAAAGTTGAAGCACAAGCCCAGCAACAGCCTTTTTCAATTCAGTGTGTTTTAGGTGGTATACATACAAGCAGTTTCCAATTTGCACAAAGGTTGTATTCTAAGAGACATGTAAGGAGGCTGTTTAGAACCAAGAATACCCTCTCCTAAAGAAGTATTATAAAGTAGTGATTAGTTTCTTAGGCAAGCCAGCGAAAGCCTATCTTACCCATAATGTAGCTGAAAAACTATACTTGTACAAGGAAAAGTGTACAAGAAATACTACTGTAAACATAATAGACTTTTTTTTAAGATTGGCACCTGAGCTAACAACTGTTGCCAATCTTCTTTTTTTTTTTCCCCTGCTTTTTCTCTCCAAATCCCCTGAGTACATAGTTGTATATTTTACTGGTGGGTCCTTCTAGTTGTGGTGTGTGGGACGCCGCCTCAGCATGGCCTGATGAGCAGTGTTAGGCCCGTGGCCAGCCGCTACCATAGTGACTACTGTATTGGACTACACAGGGCTAAACCCTCATCACTTCTTTTCCTAAAACAGAGATCTGATCATAACATTTCCTGTCTCAAAAATCTTCAATCACTCCATATTGCCCAATAACTTAAGAATAAGTCCTTATCCCAGTATTCCAGATTCTGTACAACAAAAGCATTACCTGAGATTTCCAGTTTCCGATCTGGCATGTAAGAGATTACGAAGTTGCTGCTCCATCTTAACAGCAAGTAAAAAGCTGAATAAATTGAAAAATGTACACCTCTTCTTAGATCCATAAGAGAAGTAAGATCACAGAGCAAACCACTGCCTGTGGCTTTTTGAGCCTCAAAATTGGAGAGACTAACAGATGAATATAGAGGATCACGGCTTACCTCTCATTCACTGCTGGTGGGAAAGCAAAATGATAAAACCACTTTGGAAGATGGTTTGGCTACTTCTTACAAAACTAAACATACTTTACTATACAGTTCAGCAATCGTGGTCCTTGGTATTTACCCAAAAAAGTTGAAAACTTATGTCCACACAAAAATCTGCACACGGATGTTTACAGCAGCTTTATTCATAATTGCCCAAACTTGGAAGCAACCAAAATGTCCTTCAGTAGGTGAATGGGTAAAACTGTGGTATATTCAGACAGTGGAATGTTATTTGGTGCTAAAAAGAAGTGAAGCTATTAAGCCATGAAAAGACATGGAGCAAACTTGAAAGCATATTACCAAGAGAAAGAAGCCAAACTGAAAAGCCTACACATTGCATGATTCCAACTGTATGACATTCTGGAAAAGGCAAAACTATGGAGACCGTAAAAAGATTAGTTGGTGCCAGGAATTAGCAGGGAGGAAGGGATGAATAGGTGGTGCACAGAGGATTTTTAGGGCAGTGAAACTACTTTGCATGATCCTATGATGGTGGATATATGTCATTATACATTTCTCTAAACACATAAAATGTATAACAAGAAGAGTGAACCCTAATGGAAACTACGGACTTTGGGTGATATGGAAGTGTTGAAGTAGGTTCAGCAGCTGTAACAAATGTACCACTTTGATGGGGGAGGTTGATATGGAGGAGGCTATGAGTGTGTGAAGACAGTGGATATATGGGAAATCTCTGTACCTTCTGCTCAATTTCGCTGTGAACCTGAAACTGCCCTAAAAAAATAAATTTTATTTTTTACGAAAAGCATCACCCTGTCTTTACAGCTTCATCTTCGCTATTGCTATAGACTGGATGTTTGAGTCCTCCAAAATTCAGATGTTGAAACCTAATCCCCAATGTGATGGTATTTGAAGGGGCCTGTGGGAGGTGATTAGGTCACCAGGGTGGAGCCCCCTTGAATGGAATTATTGCCCTTGTAAAAGAGACCCCAGAGAGCTCCCTCGGCCTTCCCACCATGTGAGGACACAGCTTGAAGACAGCCAGCTATGAACCAGGAAGGGCTCCTCACCAGACACTGAATCTGCCAGTTGCTTGATCTTGGACGTCCCAGCCTCCAGAACTGTGAGAAATAAATTTCTGTTGTTTATAAGCCACCTAGATTTTGGTATTTTGTTATAGCAGCCCGAAGAGACTGACAACTGTCCTCACACAGAACCTTATACTCAAAGCAACTAGTTTTCTTCATGTTTCCAGAACATGTGTGCTTATCATCTTCTGCACTTTTTACTCGCTTTTAACAGTCCTAGCTAACATTTGTTGGACATCAATTATATGTCAATGAATGTGCTATACTCTTTATGTATTACTATTTAATCTTTACCACACTATGAGGTAGGTACAATTATTATCCTCATTTTACAGAAGGGAAATTAAAGTTCTGAGAGGTTATATAACTTGTTCAAGAGGACAGAACTGATTGCTGACCTCAGATTGAACCCAGTTTTAAAGTAGTGGGTTTTAAATGATACCTAGTAGTATCATTTTGCCTCCCACTGTCTGGAATTTCCTCCCCTCAACTCTGCCTCTTAGAATCCTGTTCCTCCTTCAAGGCCCATCTCAGAAGACACTCCTTTAAAAAAACCTTTCTTTATCCCCAGCTTGATGTCTCTTTTTGAGCCTATACAGTGCTGTGAGGCTCTCGTGCAACAGACTCATAGATTCTGAGAACAAAAAAGTCATCCTCTTAATTTTCTACCTAATATTAGTTATTTTTATCTTTGCTATACAAATCTACCTGTTAGCCCTTTAAGTACAGAACTTACTTATATCTTACTCATCTTTGTATCCTCCACAGTATATAATGCAAATGACATAGTAGGTATTCAATAAATATTTACTGACATGATTAAAATTATTTCAACAGCTTTCAAGCCAGTCTACTTTGCAATCTCATCCTGTACATCACTGCCAAAATTATATTCCTAAAACACATTTTTTATCATTCAATTTTCTACAAATGCTTTCTGTTGCATTTCCCCACAGTCTGGCCCATCCTTGCGCATTCTATTCAATTTAGAACAGATTTTTTTTTTTTAACTTCCACCCTCTACTGTAATCAAGCTGGTCTCGTGGGCCTCCCACATGGCTCGGTCATTCGTGCCTTTCTGAAATGGCTCTCTCCATTCCTTGGCCTCTCTGTCTTGCAAGATCCACCTCAAGTACTGCCTTTCCATGAAGTGTTCTCTGACTACTCCATCATCTTGTCTTTCTATATACTTTTATGAGACAAATTTTACTGCATGGTTTTCAACTTAGTCTCTATTTGTATCACATAAGATCGTTTTATCTCACCCGCTAACTTGAGAATACATGACCTTGTCTTACTCATCTTTGTATTGTTCTACGGCTTAATACATGTTTAGGCAATAATGAATAAATATTTGTTGGATTAATTTTCCTAATTATAATCTTCTACATGTTTTATCTTCACTTGCGATTCATCACCCATTTGGCAGTAGCTTCTGAGGCTTTTAGCCTTAGGTTTCTCTGCATCTTTTGCTCTCTCCCTGGTATATAATTCTATAAACAAATATAGTATTTAAATATATTAGGGGAACATGTCATTACAGTCTATTCCTGTGTACACTTAATGTATTTTATAAAATTAAAAATCATCCTGCAACATTCCAAAGCTGTAAATTAGATTTTTGCACAGTGGGTTCCTTTGAAATGGGGCACACTTGCTGTTGCAAATTTATTTAACCAGAGAGATTAAAAACAAAAGGGGCCGGCCCCATGACCGAGTGGTTAAGTTCATGTACTCTGCTTTGGCAGCCCAGGGTTTCTCCGGTTCAGATCCTGGGCGCGGACATGGTACCTCTCAGCAAGGCATGCTGAGGCAGCATCCCACGGAGCAGAACCAGAAGGACCTACAACTAGAAGATATAACTATGTACTGGGGAGCTTTGGGGAGAAGAAGAAGAAGGAGAAAAAGAGAAAGATTGGCAATAGATGTTAGCTCAGGTGCCAATCTTTAAAAGAGCAAAACAAAACCAAACAAGGGAATCTGCAATAGTGCATTGCTAAATCTTATCTAGAATGCTGCCTCCCTCACATCACAGATGAAGAAACTTCTCCTGAATGATGTGGAAAAGGGAAATGAAAGCAGAATGAGGAAGTCTAGAGCCTTTTCTAGGTTTTAAAGTCACCATCTCTTAGCCTCATGAACCCTGAAAGTTAGCTGCTTCAAGTTTCTCTGAGGAACTATCTTACTTACTCTTAAAGAAAAGGACTCTGAATTTTAGGATGATAATGATGCTAGTTTTATTCTCTGTTAATTTATGCAAGTGATTAACTTGGTGCTTGGAATTTAATAACAGACATTATTTCCATAGTTAAAATAGCTCACTTGTTACTGACCCTTCTGCCCAAGAAATATACAAAAGTGAGATGAAGAATACCATTAATAGAGTATAGAAGACTATAAAATCAATTAACTTTATATTAAAATTATCCACTGTACACTTTCTGAAGAAAGAAAATAAAAAGTGATTCTTGAATGACTGGGAAAAAGAAGGATGTTCTAAATTGAAAACATACATTATTTCTAATACTTTCTGTATAGATTATCTGCTTGGTGCATTATTCACTGGAAATATTTGATCCCAGTAGACATCCGCCATTTTCCTGCGTGCTTCTCTCTGTCACCTGGCAACGTGTACTCAAACAAGGAAGGTCAATTTTGCACCGAGATCAAAACAAGATGTAACTAAGGAGTGCTTGGGGTGCCAAACATAAAACCCTTCCCCCAATAGGTGTATAACAATGGTTGTGAGACACTTGATGTGTTACAATCAATTACAAAGTAAGTCATAAGAAATTTGTTAATAATAATAAAGTATCAAAATTTGCAAGTGATATATTTAAAAATTAATTAGAGCAGATTGTTATAATCTATAATGACATCACTTTGATAGACGTGCGTTCCAGTATGCTTTCCAGGAGAGGAAAGGGGCATTAATGGATAGTTACCAGAGACTGACATTATTTTGTGAGTGTACCCATGGAAATGTATCACCAATGTGAACAACATCTATCTTCTCTGTAGAGGTAGAGAAAAGTTGAGAATACATGAGCTTAAGGATGTCTGAAAGTATACATTATTTATTTTTGTCACCTAGCTTCCATTTTCCTTTCTTGTGGCAATAGCATCCTGATTTTAAAATGGGGACCGCTCCACACACAAACATTCCTGGGCTTAAAGATAGAAGCAACTTCACCCCTAGCTCCAGGGATGGCTGTAGGTCCCAAGGCTAGCCCATTGAAGATTTGCCTCCCTCTGGCTAGTGACTAGAAAAAAATCTTTGGCTGTGGTAACTAGCAGACGGAATAAAACAAAAGGCTTTTATGGGAACTGTATTACCAAAGAAACCCTAAGCCTAGCAGTCTATTGCCTTTTTAGGCTCCCAACTTGTACCACAGCTGAAGTTGAGTAGTCGGTCTCCAGAAAAAGCTTGTACCCCATGCCCACCTGTGACATAGCGGTGGAGAATAAGGGACAAGCAAGAACATCTAGCAGGAAGAGCCAGGAGCCATGGTGAACATTAAGGAAGATCTCTACAGAGAACAAACCTGGAGGTTCGCAGTTGGCTGGCCAAGAAACTCACTCCACTGCCAGGGATGAAGTCTTCCATGTTCCTGCTAGCAGGATATAATGTATGCTATGGACCAATGATAATTGTGCACTATTTTCCATCCATTCTCCCCTTTCCAGAATTAGACTTTTCATTGTAGTTACCCTGTTCTTCTCCATCATTTTTTACATATATTATAGATAACAAGTTTTAGGTTGCCACGTCTCAAGGGGGCATATCCAAAATTGATGGGGAAGACTATATACATTAGCCCAAAATCCTTAGAGCTGTGTTCAGCTTAGGGCCCTAAGCTGAACACAGTAACAGGTAAGGCCCTGGGTTGTCTCACTGGGGAAGGGACATTGGTAAGTACTCTTTTATGTAGGTATGAACGTTTCTTAACAACAACCATTCATTCCTTACTTCCTTTCCAGCAGAACTCTAATTTTATTTAGAGAACATATTTAGAGAACTGGTCCACGGGCTAAAATGAAGTCAGAGAGGTAACCTGGGACCAGATCATGCTTGTAGGCTACTTAAAAATTTTGTATTATATTCTAAAGTCACTAAAATATAAGCTCCATGCGGTCATGGATTTTGTCACTGCTGAATTCCCAGAACAGTGCCTAGCTTGTTAAATAAATGAAAGTGTAACGGGAGGGATTTGCAGAGAGGAGTGATGTGGTCTGTTGTACAGAGAATAGACTATAGTGTGGGCTACAGTAAAGCAGAGCGTAGCATTGAGGCAGGGAAGTTAGAGGGCTCCAGAGAAGTCCAGGGGAGAAACGATGGGGACCTACACTGGGGGCGGGGGCGGAGAGATGTGGTAGAGGTAAAGAAGTGGCAGATTCATATCGTGTGTGGAAGACAGAGGGACAGAATTTGCTAATATGGACTGTAAGAGAAGCAGAGAAGACAGGAATAACAAAAAAACAGTGACTGAGCAATGTTTAATTCAAAATTACATGGCTGGATAATAAAGCTTTAAATAGTCACTAGAACTCTTTTTGATTCTTTTTTTAAAAAATTACGCTAAAATATACATAACATAAAATTTACCCTTTCAACCATTTTTAAATATACAATTCAGTGGCATTAAGTACAACCATCGCCACATCTATTTTCAGAACTTTTTTGTTTCTAATAGACTTTATTTTTTAGAGCTGTTTTAGGTTCACAGCAAAATTGAACTGAAAGTACAGAGTTCCAATATATTCCTTGCCCCCACACACTCATAACCTCCCCCGCTTAGAACCTTTTCATCATTCCAAACAGAAATCTTGTACCCGTTAAGAAATAACTCCTCAGCATTTGGTAATATTCTACTTTCTGTATCTATGAATTTGCCTATTTTAAATGCCTCATATAAGTGGAATCATTTGTCCTTTTGAGTCTGGCTTATTTCACTTATCATGTTTCCAGTGTTCCTCCACGTTGTAGTATGTATCGATATGTTATTCTTTTTAAAGGCTGAATAATATTCCATTGCATGTATATACCATATTTTGCTTGTCCATTCATCTGTTGATGGACACCTGTGTTATTTCTACCTTGTGGCTGTTGTGAATAATGCTGCTAAGAACATCGGTGTACAAGTATCCATTTGAGTCCCTGTTTTCAGTTCTTTTGGATACATACCTAGGAATGCAATCCCTAGATCATATGGTAATTCTATGTTTAACTTTCTGAGGAACCATCAAACTGTTTTACACAACAGTTGCACCATTTTGTATTCCCACCAGCAATGTACCAACGTTCCAATTTCTCCACATCCTTGCCACACTGGTTATTTTCTACTTTTTTGTAATATACATCCTAATGGGTGTGAAGTGATATTTCATTGTGGTTTTGATTTGCATTTCCCTAAACACTAGTGATGAACATATTTTCATATGTTTATTGACCATTTATATTTCTTCTTTGGAGAAATGTCTATTCAAATCCTTTGCCCATTTTTACATTGGGTTCTTTGCTGTTGTTGAGTTGTAGGAGTTCTTTATGTATTCTGGATGTTAACTCCTTATCAGATATATGAGTTGCAGACGTTTTCTCCCATTCTGTGGGTTGTCTTCTCACTCTATTGAGTAACACTTTGATGCACAAAAGTTTTTAATTTTGATGAAGTCCAATTTACTTTTTATTTTGTTGCTTGTACTTGTGGTGTCATGTCTAAGACAAGATCTGGAAGATTTATTCCTATGTTTCCAAGAGTTCATAGTTTTAGCTCTTACATTAGCTTTTCAAACCATTTTGAATTAATTTTTGCATATGGTGTGAGGTAGCATTCCAACTTCGTTTTTTAAGTGTGGTTCTCCAGTTGTTCCAGCAGCATTTGTTGAAAAGACTATTCTTTCCCCTGTTGAATTGTCTTAGCAACCTTGATAAAACTCAATTGAACATAAATGAAAGAGTTTATTTCTATATGTTTAATTCTATTCCATTGACCTATACACCTATCTTTATGCCAGTAATAACACTGTCTTGATTACTATTGGTTTGTAGTAACTTTTGAAATTGGGAAGTGTGAGTCTTCTAACTTTATTCTTTTTATTTATTTAATTTTTCATTTTTCTCCCCAAAGCCCCTGGTACATAGTTGTATATTTTTAGTTGTGGGTCCTTCTAGTTGTGGCATGTGGGACACCACCTCAGCAAGGCTTGATGAGCGATGCCATGTCCGCGCCCAGGATCTGAACCAGCAAAACCCTGGGCCACCGAAGTGGAGCACGTGAACTTAACCACTCAGCCTCGGGGCTGGCCCCTAACTTTATTCTTTTTAAAGATTGTTTTGGCTATTCTGGGTCCCTTGAATGTCCATATGAATTTTAGGGTCAGCTTGTCAATTTCTACAAAGAAGCCAGCTGGGATTTTGATAGGGATTTTTTAAATCCATAGATCAATTTGGGGTGTATTGCCATCTTAATGATATTATATCTTCCAATCCATGAACATGGGATGTCTTTCCATTTATTTAGGTCTTCTGACTTTCTTTCAACAATGTTTTGCAGTTTTCAGAGTATAAGTTTTGCACTTCTTTGTTTTTTCTTTTATTTTTTTATTGAGGTCTAATTGACATACAACATTATATTAGTTTCAGGTGTACAACATGATTAAATATTTGTATATACGGTCATGCACCGCATAATGATGTTTCAGTCAACAACAGACCACATATATTATGGTGGTTCCATAACATTAGTACCATATAGCCTATGTGTATCATTTAGGTTTGTGTAAGTACACTCTATGATGTTCACACCATGACAAAATCACCTAATGATGCATTTCTCAGAACATATTTGTCATTGAGCAATGCATGACTGCATTGTGAATTGCGATCACCACAATAAGTCTAATTAACGTCCATCACCCTACATAGTTACAAAATTTTTTTCTTGTGATGAGAACTTTTAAGATCTACTTTTAGCAACTTTCAAATATGCAATACAGTATTATTAACTATAGTTTCCATGCTGTACGTTATCTCATCATGACATTTATTTTATAACTGGAAGTTTGTTACACTTTAGTTAAATTTGTTCCTGAGTATTTTATTCTTTTTGATGCTATTGTAAATGGAATTGTTTTAATTTCATTTTTAGTTTGTTCACTGCTACTGTATAGAAATGTAGTTGACTTTTGTATATTGATCTTGTGCCCTGCAACTTTGCTGAGCTCATTTATTAGTTCTAATAGGTTTTCAGTTAATTCCTTAGAATTTTCTGTATATAAGATCTTGTCATCTGCAGAAGCATAGCATCCTTACCCTGTTAAATCTACACATAGAGTCTCAGGAAAGCAAGCCTTTAGGCAATATATGACCAGAGGTGAAGAACTAGATTCCCGAAATCCTTGGACAAATTCAGCTTATAAGTATTATGAAACCTGTCAATGACTCATAAAGGCTTTCCAAGAGCAGAAGAGCCTGAAAGTTTAGCTAGAAGGATATGTACTGTAAAAGAATAAAATTGCCCAGGATTTCTGCAATACCTGTGCCATTAAAAGTTTAATGAGCTGTCACTTGTAAGTTTTCATTTCCTCCTCACAACATCTGTGAAGGATTGTGAGAAACAGAGTATACTGTAGTAGCTAAGAGCTCTGGAACCTTGAATTCAGAAGGAGCAAGTAATCAGCCAGCTCCATAATATGAGACAGTCTACTGGACAAATGACCTGGCTTCTCCATGAAATCAATTACAAGGAAAAAAAATGTATGCGTGTTTGGGGAGAGTGCAGGTACAGAAAATGACTGTCAAGGAATCCAGTAGACTTAATAACAACCAAATGCAATTTGAAAATCTGTTTGGACACTAATTTGAGTAAAATAAAAGTTAAAAGACAACTTTAAATGAGGAAATTTTAAAATGTTCTAAATATTAAATGATACTCGGAAACAATTATTAATTTTGTTAGGTGCGCTAATGGCATAGTGGTTGTATTAAAAAAATTCCTCACTCAGAGATATATAATGAAGTATTTATGAGTAAAATGATATCTGGGATTTGCTTTAAAATACTTTTTAAAAAATGAGGAAAGATAAATGAAACAAGATTGGAAAATGTTGACAATTGTTGAAGCTGGATGATGAGTACGTGGAGCTTCACTCTATTACTTTCTCTCTCCTTTTGTATATGTTTAAAATGTTCCATAAAATAAAGTTAAAAAGAATAATAATAAAATCTATAAAAGAAGATAAAAACAAAAAGGATTTGGGGCTGGCCCAGTGGCGCAGTGGTTGAGTTCGCAGACTCTGCGTCGGCAGCCCAGGGCTCGCCGGTTCGGATCCCGGGTGCAGACATGCACACCGGTCATCAAGCCATGCTGTGTAGGCGTCCCACATAGAAAGTAGAGGAAGATGGGCACGATGTTAGCTCAGGGCTAATCTTCTACGCAAACAAAAACGAAAACAAAAAACCTGGGTCTGTATTCTGACTCAGCCAGTTACTAGCTAGGTAACCTTGGGCAAGCTATTTGCAATCTGTAAAATGGCAATAATAAGGGTACTGTGTGTAAAACATTTAACATGGCATGGGCTGCATAGTAAAGCTCAATAAATGTTAGCTAATATTGTTATTATGAAAGAAAAACTATATGACAGATTTGATTGTATGATAATTTTAAAACTTCTTTGTGTTAAAATGCCAGTCATTAATTGCAGTATTTGTAACTGAGGACACTGGAAATAATATAAATGTTCACCTATTATGGTTTAGTTAAATAAATTATGTAAATCTTTACAGGGGAATTTCACGCGTCTATGAAAATAATCACGTTTCTAGGTCAGGATCTATGATCTCTATTGCTTAGCATCATTTTGGAGATATTATCTAATACAAACAGATAAGAAAGAAATTACAGGTAAAAATTAGAAAGAAAGGGGTAAAATTTACCTCTATGGATGATACACTTATGTACTAAAAAAAGCCCAAGAGAATCAACTAAAAACATATAAACAAAAAGAATTCAAAGGTAGCTGAGTACAAAAACTAACAGAAATGAATAGCTTTCAAATATACATCTAATTAGAAATTATATTGGAAAAGACCCCATTTAAACTGAAAAACAATAATAAAGATAATCTTCCTAGAAAACAGGTTAGCAAGAAATGAGAAATATCTATAAGAAGGGCACAAAAGAATACTTGAAAAAATCTAAAGAGACTTGTTATTCTTAGATAGGAAGATTCAATAGTATGAAGAGATCAGTTTTCCCGAATTAAGATATAAATTTAATGTGATCCAAATAAAACTGCCAGCAGGAGTTTTGATAACTTGATGAGCTGATTGTAAAGATCGTATGGAAAAAATAAAAACCAAGAATATTCAGAAAAAATTCTAAAAAAGGAGAATAACCTTATTAGATATTAAAACACATTATAAATGTGTAATACTAGTCAAGTATAGATATATATATTAATGTACCAGAATAGAAAATCTAGAAATAACCCCAAATACATACAGGAATGGAGTAAATTTGTTGCCGACATATCCATAGAAAAGGAAATTCTAAAGGATGTTCTTTAGGCAGATGGAAAAAAATTCCAGATCAAAATAATAGAGCTGTGTAGATTTCCTTACTGGGGTGTCAGCCATCTCTCAAGCTTGTCTTTGATCCTTTCAAAGCTCAACAAAAACTATTTGCAGATTGCTGAGGATGCTCTCTCATTCTTACACATTTGAACATGCTATTCTTTGGGTCTGGAATAATGTTTTTCACCTAGCCCATCTGCCAAACTCAGACTTAAGCTTCAAAAAATTCAGGAGTCATTCTTCTGTGAAGTATTCTTTCTTTGAAAAGACAGAGAGTATGTGCAGTGTCTCTTAAATGTTAACTTCCCTCCAATTTCTTGCATCTCCATTTTGTTTTTCATCTGTTATTTGTTCTTTACACCACTGCCAGAGGAATACTGCTAAAATATAGATTTGATCGTGTCTCTCTCCTGCTCAAAAATATTTGATGCCTACTAATATAGCTGTGTGTCTATAAAATAAAGTAGGAACTTCTTGAGACATGGGAAGCATTCAAGGTTCTCCAGGATTCACCTCAACCTGCTTTTCTCACCTCAGCTCTACCATGTATGCCTTTGCACTCTAACCTTGAGCCACCTCGGCCCTCAACCATTCACACACACAGCTCTCTGCATGTCTTTGTTCATCCAGAACCTTCAGCTCTCTCTCTTCTCACCCCACAAACCACCCCATCTTCTCTGCCCATTCAGATCTTTCAAAGTTCTGTTGTCAATGAAGCCTCATCTAAAATCCCATTAGGAATTAATGACTCTTTCCCGAGCTTGCATAATTAGTATTTATTTCATTATGGTTGGTATTATTAGTTGTTTATATGTCTGTTACTAGTCTATTACATTCCTGAAGTCAGGGCCATGTCTTACTAATTTGTTTCGTCCTCTTAGCCTTAAATACACTACTTACCACATGTTAATAAAGATTTACTCACAAAATAAGTAATTTTTGCATAGAACGAAATAAAATAGTGCCTGACATACAGTAAGCATTTAATAAATGTGAACTCTTCCAAGTGGTAATAATAGGTGCTCAATAAACATTTTGTGAAAAAATGGCAAAACCAGTTGTGCTGATTTATTATTAGACAGCTAAGTTCTTTTTTTTTTTTTTTTTTTTTTTTGCTGAGGAAGACTGGCCCTGAGCTAACATCCATGCCCATCTTCCTCTACTTTATATGTGGGACGCCTACCACAGCATGGCGTGCCAAGCAGTGCCATGTCCGCAACCGGGATCCGAACTAGCAAACCCTGGGCCGCCAAAGCAGAATGTGTGAACTTAATCACTGCGCCACCAGGCCGGTTCCAACAGCTAAGTTCTTTAGAATTAATACTTCTTGGAAACCATTATAAAGAATTTTGATTTCCTCTTTTGCTGACAGCAAAAGTTAAGGTTCTAGAACCTCAGAAAGGTCCTTAAGATATTTCTCAAGACCCAGGTTCATGTGTCACTTAATCTGGTCCCCCTACAGATAGAATTAAATATTGAAGTCTCCTTGTATCCATTTAATTCCTGAAATTTAGTATAGTTCTTAGTACAGTTAAGCACTTAATAAATGTTGGTGGTAGGAATGAACAAATAAATGAATTAGGGATGAAGTGTTTATGTGACAGTCTCTCCAAACAAACTGTAAGCACGTCACATATAAGGAATATGCATTATTCATCTTTCTGTCTCCAGCACCTAGCACAGTATCTGACACAAAATGAATGCTTACTATATAGCTATTTATTAAATTATAGACATGAGATAAATACTTGGTTTACTTTAAAAATGCAAAGAAGGAAAAATAAAACACATTTCTTATATCATGTAAACTTGTACCAAAGATTTATGAATAGATTTATGAATTGGGGTGAAAAACATAGAAATTTCTATCTTGAGGATATAGAAGAAGTGAACTTGGAGACTGAGAAGTCGGGACACCTTAGTCCTCTAGAATGGTTAAAGCTAACTAGTCGCTGTGAAGGAGAATCTAGCCTATCTGAAGATCTCTAGCCTCTAACTCTTTGCATAGAATCAGCCCCAGGACAACACAGTCAGGGCAGGCTCTGGTCACATCTCTTAGCCTGAGAAAGCACACCTGTTAGGGAAATTCCTACTGTGGCCACAGTGAAAAATAAAGGCCTTGGGTGGAGAGAAGGAAAGTAGTAAGAGTGTCACTTGAAGCACAAACAAATGGGGAAACGGAATGGACAATCTCTGTATCACAACATCTGCTTCAAGAAAGGCACACCAACTCCCTTCCAAAGTACATCAGCACTTGCACCATCGTGGAAGGAATGGGAGAGCAGGACGGGGTTGGCTGGCTGAAGTCACATCTTGGGGAAGCTGGCCATGTTGGCAATGCCACAAGCGTTGTTCTTATTCCGAGCCATGAGGATATAGCCTTTGTTTCCCCAGTTTTCTCCCCAGCTGTAGGACCAATCAAGGAAAATACTTAGTACTCCCAGTTTATTTATTCATTAAAACACTTACAGAGTATTGTGCTAGGTGCTGATGGTATACAAAAATGAATAAGACAGTTTTTACCTTTAAAGAGTTCCAAGTCAAGAAATGGAGAGAAGGCATAATGACATAGGTCTCAAAGGTAGGAAAGATTGCGGCTGATTAAAGGGATCACAGAAGGCTGAATGTAAGAGGCGGCATTTGAGTTGAGGCCAAAGGCTGAATAGAATCTGGATCTATGGAAATGGAATGCTAGTGGAGGAGTGTGAAATGAGTAATAGAGGCAGGAAAGCATGGGGCGTGTGTTAAGATCACGTGGCTGAAAAATAGGGTGCCTGACAGAGTGTAGTAGGAGATACGTCTGGAAAGGTAGATCGAGATCAGTGTGAATTATCTTTACCGCCAGGCTAAGGAGTTTGACTCTGTGACCCATTATAGTGGAGGAGACAGCAAAGGTTTCTGACTGGGAGAGTGATATGATCCAATCTGTGTTTTAGGAACAGTAATCTGGAAAATGTGAGTCTAGAGCATAAGAAAGAGGCAAGAGGGGCTGAAGCTGGTGATCTTGGTTTGGGAGTATACCCCATAGGAGAGATGAATGAAGCTATGAGAATGGATGAGATTGCTAAGGCAACAAGTGGAAATGGAAGACTAGAGAGAGACAGGGAGGGAGGGAAAGACTGACAGAGAAAGAGAGAGATAGAGAGGGGAGATTGGTCTATGTATCTTCCTAAATTGTTTTAATGAGCTTCCTTTTTCCGAACCAGTAAATTCTCCCATTACCCAATACATTTTACTTAAGACCTGTACTCTACCCCTGTTCCCTTCTCCAGGGGTCTGCAATGATCCTGATCCTGCCTGGGTGTGCCCCTTATTCCTCCCAGCTCTCTCAGATGCAGCCTCCAGCCTTGGCACCTGACCAAGAAAGGAGAGGGTAAGTGCTTGGGGCTGGGAGTCGAGAAAAGGAGAACACAGGACAGAATCTGTGGGAGAAGGAACACCTTCTCAGAAAGGTGCTCACATTCACCCTTAGTTGGAACTGTGATATAAAAAGTTGCTTCAGATTTGAAGCAACTCCCAGCCTCACATTCTGTCCTTCCAGCCCTCTAGGCAGCAGCCCAACTTGGTCACATCACTGCAATGGCCTGTGAACTCTCCGGAGTCTAGGACTCCTGCTCCTTGGAGCGCACCAAGGACAGAAAATTTAATCAGTGCTGCTGCTAGGCTGGTGTTGACCAACGAGGAAAGGAAAAGCATAATTCTCATACATCTGACCTCCTGAAGTCACAAGGGGCTAACGAGAAATGGGGAACCAAGGTACCCTGTAGTTTTTAAATTTATTTTTATTTATTACTTATTTTATTTTATTTATTTATTTATTTTTAAAGATTTTATTTTTCCTGTTTCTCCCAAAGCACCCCGGGTACATAGCTGTGTATTTTTACTTGTGGGTTCCTCTAGTTTTGGCATGTGGGACGCTGCCTCAGCATGGCTTGATGAGCAGTGCCATGTCTGCGCCCGGGATTCGAACTGGCAAAACCCTGGGCCGCTGAAGCACAGCACCTGAACTCAACCACTCCACCACGGGGCCGGCCCCATACTTCTTCCAATAATAGGGAGGGAGACACTAATTTTTTGTTGTTGTTCATCTCTCTTTTCTAAAAAGCATTTCTCTTTACAGATTTCAAAATCTTTGGCGAGTTCTTATATATGTCTATCCTAAGAGTATCTGGAAGGGCAAAGAGCTGCACAAAGGGATATTAAAACTTTACATTGGTTGCCACTGCTCATAGACAGATGAGGATGGAAACCTCCCTAAGGAACTGATCACATTAGAGAAAAAAGAAAGAAAAAATATATAATTCCAAAGCTCCTGCTGGTTCTTGGTGCTATTTTACGTTCTGGTTAGTTAGGTTGTCCTTCTTAGGGACTATGAGATCACCGAAGGCAGACATCCTGCTCATTTGTTTGTGTACATGACTAAGCACCTTGCACATGAAGCAGCTGCCTAACACATACTTTGAGTACTGTTGTCTGGCCATTAAATGTCACAATTAATAGCCTCTGATTGGGAAGGTAGAATGGAAAAGTCTGAGACAACTTTCTCTTGATTTGAGAGAGAGAAAGGAAGTGGAGTTGAGGCTGAGTGTTAAGAGGGTGATTGAATGATAAAAGTAGTGTTCCCATAATTACCTGTTTTTAATTATCCAGTGCTTGTTTCCCTTCTGGATCCCATAGCCCACCGCCAAAACCGCATGGTTCAGATTATCACTATTGCAGTTTTCATCATAATACACACCTAGGAAACAAACTGTCAAAGGTGAAACTTTCTGCAATCCAAGGGTCTCCCTGTGGGATCTCCCAGTCTAGGAGACCCTCTAGAATCCTGTCCCAGTCAGGAGGGTTTACGACAGAGATGTCTGCACTGTGGCAGCTGCTAATTTCTCTCTGGCAGACAGTCCGAATATGGAAACTAAGTACTGAAAATGCTCAGTGCCCTTGGAGAAGCTGCCAAGCCCACATCATAAGAGACAGTTGACTGTGCTCTATAGGAAGAGCTCCTTACCTTTGCTGTAAAACTGGAAGGAGGTCAGGCTTGCATCAATGGCCACAGAGACAGGTCCCACTCGGGCCACTGCCCTCTTCAGGGCTTTCTCATTCCCCTGAGGGATCTCTCTGTACCCTCTGCACTTAGCTGCCTTGCCTGTTGGATTGTACATACAACTTTCATCCTGGAAAAAACAAAGTTGAAATAGGACTAGGACAAAGCAACAGGCAGTGAATTGGTGAGTAGGAAATGCTACCAATGTTTTGAGTGATGAGAGTGAACTAACAGGGGCAGCACAGTAGGGTCTCTCGAGAGGGTCTATTCTCGCCTCACCATTTAGACAACTACAAAAAGAATATGAAAAATGGATACTTTGCTCTATAAACAAAAATAATCTCCAGGGGATTTTAAAGCATAAATATGACAGGAAACACTATAAAACCTAAAAGAGAGAGAGAGAATATTTTTATTACCTCAAGGTAGAGAAAGATTTCTGAAATAAGATTTTACGTATTTTTTTACTTTTTTCAAAGATTGGCACCTAAGCTAACATCTGTGGCCAATCTTTTTTTTTTTTCTCTCTTCTTCCTCTCCCCAAAGTCCCACAGTACACAGCTGCATACTCCAGTCGTAGGTTCTGATGGCTGTGGCATGTGGGATGCCATCTCAGCATGGCTTGATGAGTGGTGGCAGGTCTGCACCCAGGATCCAAACCAGCGAAACCCTGGGTCACCGAAGCAGAAGCACTCAAACCTAACCACTCAGCCACGGGGCTGGCCCCTGAAATAAGATTTTTTTTAAAGCACAAATCATCTTCTGACCATGTAGTATGTGTGAGCCTCAGAGGGCAGGGAGGCACCAGCTGCTGTGGGGAGGAGGCCAAGGCAAAGGCTCAGCTGGAGGGAGGAACTGGGCCCTATGCACATGTATCAGAGGAGCCAGTGTGAGGCAAAGAGTTTTGGCTGGACCCTTGGGCTCTCATGAGAGACAGGGGTAAAAGCACATAACATGATGCTAAAAGAAATTAATACAGAACTTAGCAATTTAGCTGGTGAAGTTCTAGCACTATGTTTTGCAGGTATAGTTAACAATGATATGTTCATTGGGAAGCCACATTTATGGAATCTAATGGCAACCCATGGCAGGGTGGTCTATTCTTTTTGGCAATTAATTTTCTCAACAGACTACCCTTTCAAAACCCTAAAGGTGCATCTACAAGAATACATTATCTAAATATTATAATGGCAGCATTTGACATAATATTCTAAGATTACAGTAGTCTCTTGTCTTAATAATTTCTCAAGATTCCTTTATTCTCTGCCATATGATCCAAACCCTTGCTGCCTCCTAGTGCCAAAAATCGCACAGATCTACAAGCAAAATAAATTATCCTGGGAATGGATTCAGAAGGATGTCATGCTTTAAAGTCAGAATAACGTGCATTATGTCTGGAACGAACTTAAATTACTATATTATCTGGCTGCTGACCTACCAGATTTCTTCTTTTTTAAATTTTGTCTTTACCTCCCTCCATTCATTCACATGTTCCTGTGAGAAGAGAGGTTCTTTCAGTTTTGGACAATAGAGTTTTTAAAAAGTGTAAAGTAGAGGGGCCGGCCCTGTGGCCGAGTGGTTAAGTTCTTGTGCTTCGCTTTGGCAGCCTGGGGTTTCGCTGGTTAGAATCCTGGGTGCAGACATGGCACTGCTTGTCAGGCCATGCTGAGGCGGTATCTCATATAGCACACACAGAAGGACCTACAACTAGAACATACAACTATGTGCTGGGGGCTCTGGGGAGAAGAGAAAACAAAAAACAAAAAAACCCTGTAAAGTAGCTAGAAGAGAATAGTTGCCCAAGATTCAGAATGTTAAAAATGGAACACGTATCTTATATAGCTAATTCTTCATTTCAATTGATTATGAGAGCAAAATCATTCCACATTGCTCTAAAATGCTGAAGAGATCATTTGAGGGGGCAGAAGAACAGAAATTAGAAGTCAAATGCTCCTACTCCAAAATGGGGTTTAAAATATTATGTAATTTTTGTTTAAATTACTCAGAGTCTCTGAGTATTAGTTAAACTCTCTCTCAACAAACTGGTTAATATAGTACTGAATAAATGATGCAAGCTGTGGATGAGTGATCAACTATGAGTTCTGATAGTATTTATTTTTCTTTAATATAGTTGCACAAATCTTTAAATTGGCTGTCTGAATTAATCAATATGGAAAATATTATAAAAATAAATCTGTTTTTTGTATATACTGTCAGGATTCATTTAATTTTTTGATATCAAGTGACAATAAAAAGTTGCCAAAAGAATATTTGACTTTTCAAAAGAAAATTTTGCCATGTTTAGGTTATCTCACTAATTGGCCTGATGTATTCAGAATTAAAAAGTTAATCTGTGAGCCAGCCCTGAGAGTCTAGTGGTTAAAATTTGGTGCTCTCAACACTTGAGTGGCCCAGGCTCATTTCCCAGTCGCAGAACCATACCACCCATCTGTCAGTTGCCATGCTGTGGTGGCGGCTCACATAGAAGAACTAAAAGGACTTATAACTAGCATATACAACCATGCACTGAGGCTTTGGGGAGGAAAACAATATATATACATATATATATATTAAAAAGCTAATCTGTTAGGGCAGCTTTAGTATGCTGTACCTTATAGTAGCAGCCCCAGAGTTCAAACATCGACTCGGGACAAAGTAGTTCTGAAAATTGTATGTGGATTAAAGAAATTTTTTTCCAGGTATAACGTCTAATTTCTCTGCCTTGTATATGTCACCGCTAAAACACTCTAACATGGAGTAATAATGGGATGAAATTTACAAAAATAAAGTACTGTTTCGATGTGGCCAATGTCATGAGGATGTGTTGAAGTGACTTTACTATGTAGGTTGTTGAGGATCAAGTGAAATGGATTTGTTCAATCATTTACGTTAATGAGCATTTTATTTCAGCCAGACATCATTTCAGATGACTCAACATGAATAAATAAAATTGATGGCTGTGAAGTTGAAGATGCACGTACTCTAAGATGCAGACAATTCTGTTCCAAGGTATTGTTTATATTCTAGTAAAGAAACTCTTGCACATATGCATAGAAGATATGCCTGGGAATATTTATAGTAGACAAACAGATCTGGTAGATAAATCTTAAGTCTGCTACATATCTAGCGGTATGAATTCGAGTCTGCTGTTTTACCTCCTTAAGTATCAATTTCCTCACCGATAAAGTGAGGGTAAGTCTACCTTATAGGGCTGTTATGAGGATTAAGTGAGAAAATGAACTAAGCACATAGCTTAGCACACAGTAGCCATTATTTTTATTACTCAAACTTGTTATCCCTGCTGCAAAGGCCTCTGTGGCAAAGGCTCCATATTATATTATCTATCAACCCAGCTATATAAAAAGCCCCAGATCTCCTTCCTATTACTAAAGGATCTTGTAGGAGGAAGTGAGTTGATCTCTAAAATTACAGTAAATATAAAGCAACTTGTTTTTTCACTCATTTTATACATGTTAGCGTGTTAACTTACATAACTTGCTTAAACATTCCCAAAACCGACAGAGATCATACAAAATAAAGCCACATGACTCATGAAATTAGCATGGTGGATTTGAGGATTTGTGATGGGAGGAGCTGAGCTGAGGGTTATAGAGACCTACTCGGAGATCCATGGGATAACCTGTCCTCTGTTTTTCCTCCAGGTCAGAGAGGTAGATAGGAGCTGTGGTAGTCTAAACTCCCCAAATTCTCCCAGATTGTGTGAATGTTCTTGGCCTTCTATGGGAAATTGTCCCATCAAGAAAGGAAGACAGGGAACAGAAAACGAGATTTCTGGAATTGTTTCCAGTACAAAATATCATGCTGGGAAAGGACGAGCCATCACAGCTGTATAACCGTATGGGACAGTCTCACCTGTCCCACATATGGGTAGGCATCTTCAGAGTCAATGCCCCGGTTCTTCTGCACATACTGGAAGGCATTTGTCATGTAGCCCCCTCCGCAGCCATCATTCTCAGATACGCAATCCACCAGGTTCTGGGGACTCAGATTTAAGAGTTTGCCAGTTTTCTTCTTGAGCTGACCCTCCAGGGCACCCACAGAGCTAAAAGCCCAACAGGAACCACACTGACCCTTAGAGGTATAACAGAGAAACTATCAGTCATTGCTGTTCACACTTTTTGTTTCTTCCCTGTACCTGCCTGATGAAAGTCCATACATTTTATAAATTCCAGCATGCATGTCCTGTTTGCTGCAAAGCCTTCCTGTTTCCTTTCATTTAACATTTGTTGTTCTATTGCTACTGTTGCTATTGATAACTATTGTTACTATTGTTACCATTAGCTGTAGTAAAGCCATGCAGACAACTAGCTTTGCAACCCACTAGACGTGTGACTTTAGGTAAGTCACTAAACCTCTCTGTGCCTCAGTTTCCTTAACTGTGGATAATAACAATACCCTTAATGGGATTATGAGGATTAAAAAAGTTAATTCATGCAAAGGATTTATATGTTTCTGACACACAATAATCTCTCAAAAAGTGTTAGCTAGTATTATTGTTTGTTCGGCTAGATTATAAACTTTTCTTTCTTGTTCTGTTTTTTAAGATTGCGGATTTCTTGAGGACACAGGTTATGTCTTAGTCATCTTGAATCTCTACTGCCTAGCACTATACCTGGTAGGTTCTGAAAAAGTGTGTTTGTTGAATGAATGTTAAATCAATCACTCATCTGGTTGATAGGGTTAGCATTGTTAAGGTTGCAGAAAAACTGACATTGTCAAGCTGGTAAGAATGTAAGATTGTAAAAACGTTTTTGGAAAGGATTCTCTGTGACCTAACAATTCCAATTTTAGGATTTATTTTCATAAATATTTGTACACGTGCACAAAAATATAGACACAAGAGTGCCTACAGAAACACTATTTGTAAAAAAGAAAAACCAGAAACAACCTAAATGTACAAAAATAGGTGATAAGTTAAATATTGGAATAGCCTATATTCTCTCAGCATGGGACAGGTACCTTAATTCCTTGCCCCCTCTTCCTGGTACCTTCCTACCTTAAGAGCAAAGAAGCAGAAAAAGGAAGAGATCATGCCAGCTTACATACCCATACCCAGTAGAAAAGAGGGTACCTGGTTTTTGACAGGAGTAACATATCCCTTCTTTCGATAATCAATGGAGTCTGGGGCTCTGCCTTCCCAGTCGGGGATATAGAGGGTGTCATTACTGCGAGTATGAGAGGGGGGTACTTTGAGTCCAGTCATCTTCTGAACCACCTCTTCACTGGTCTGGGACAAAGAAGGAAGAGGCCAGGCATAAGCAGAGAACTAAGGCAAACAGGGCAGGAAGCCAGGAGCTGAGGCACAACTCACCATGTCCCCCAAGTGGTTCATGGCCAGTTCATATGTATGGACACCAAGAGAGGCCTCAAGATTATGGATGGAAATATGCTTCAGGTTTTTTTCCCAAATTAAACGCCGAGAAATTTCATCCACCTAAACAGAGCACAGTCAGTACTGGCATAGACTGTTTCCTGTGTGCAAAGTTACGTATGTAATACTGTGCAGGTTTTTAGGAGAAAAGATGAAACTTACAATTACAGAGAGTTTACAATCTAGTTGGGGAACTGACCATGGGATTAAAAGCATGCAAAAATATGTAAACAAATACAAGTAATAGAATGCAAAGCTCTGGAAGGATGTATAGAAAAATTGCTTATGGATTAATAGCATTAATCTGAGACGTCTTCCCAAAAGAGAAATATAAAACAGTTACAAAGAAAAGGAAGGATAGGACTTGATGGAAGATGAGTTGAGGAGTAGGAATGAAAACTATATGTTAAGGTCTAAATAACAAAGGCAAGTTTGCTTCGTTGGAGTGGTAAAAGTATTTGGATTGAAGAAGAGAGTCTGGAAGCCAGGACTGGGGGGTCTCAGGTTCCAGCTCTCCCACCAGACTTCCCTCCAGGTCCCCAGGTACCTTGCTGTTATACTGCTTCCTGTAGGTCTTCTTCCACAGTTCCCATTGGGTGTCCAGTATCTCCTCTGGGTATAGAGCAAAACTCACCATGGGCAGCAGCAAAACCTTGAGCCCCCACATCCTGGGGAAGGGGATAATTAGGGGAGACTCTTCCATTTGCCAAGGGGTTCTTAGCCTGGCTTTGGATGAGGAAATAGCTGGAGCCATATTCCCAGACAGGTGGTTCTTAACCTTTGGGAGTCAGACTCCCAAAATCTTGCAACCCACTCTAGTCCCTCTTACCAGAAAAACACAAGCACACACAATAATTCTGGGGATCTCGAACCTGAAGTTAAGAACCCCTTCCTCAAGACCACAAAACAAAGGAAAACTAGGCTTTATGAGGAAGGTAGACAAAGAATAGATGGGGATTTACATATGATAAAGCAAATGACCATAGTCAGAGGGGTCTGGGTTTGGATGGGGTGCTGATACATCTGGTTCCAAGTATTCTGACATAGGGAGATTCAACATACACACACACACACACAAACACTTGCACAGACAAGCGGAAAAGGGGTAGAAAATGGACAATCAGGATGGGCTGAGCACCTCTCTCTTCCAGTGTCCCCAGCAGACTTGGAGGAGATGGACAGGGTGAGCGCAAGGTGGGATGAGTGGGGTTGGAGAACACACAAGGGAGAGATTTCCAGCTAAGTTTTGCTTCCCGATCATTTCTTCAAGGCATTCTTCTCTTCCTGGCCTACATTCTGACAGTTTTCCAGCTCTTGCCAGGAAAGGCCAAGGAAAGAGTTGGCAGTATTTGCTATTCTTTGAGATGTTTACTGTCTCCTCAGTCTTCTTATTCATTTCTTCCTCCTTTCTCTGCCCACTCCCTCCTCAGGGAGGAAACCGTCCTAATCTCAACCAGCTGCTGTGGGCAGGAAGGTTTTCCCTTTCCTTTTCCAACAACAAAAAAACCTCTGTGACTGCCTCATAGGACAAAAAGCCTCAGAACCAAAGTTAGAAGAATATTAAGACAGAGAAGCAATGTTCTATGATCATTAAATACACAGCTTTTCAGAAATTTACTCTAGCTTCACTCACTTCTTGCAGTGGCTTGCTGAATTAATTGTCCTCCATTTAAAGAACAATTTACAGTCTGCAGCAAGTCATACAGCTTGCATAATTTTTTAATCTATAGCCCATTTTTTGTGTAATCTTTGCAAACTGGCACAATGTCCAGCAGGACATTTAATATCTGGAGTGTTAAGGGCTTCGAGATGCCTCAGAGTGGGAAGTACTGAGCTACCAGCTCCCTGCACCACTCCTCGTCCGCAGGGAAAAAACCCTCCATAAAGAAGCCACTCTCTGAGGGATGGGCAAAGGATTCCCCACATTCTTTGCTTTCACTAACCATGCACACATCCATACAAATCATAGAAGAAATCCTAACCATTTCCAGACAGATCTTTTTTGGCCAGGAAATGACCTAAGAAGGGCATGACTGTATTCATCCGCAGCCTACAAAGTTCATTTTGATTCCCAAGTCACTATATCCCTAATACTTCTAAAATGGAGAACTGGCAGGAATGAGAAGCTAAAAAGATCTAAGAAGTTGAAAACGTTACCTGCTGATGGGGATCTGCTCTCTGGGCTCGTTTCGGCAGGAAAGTGTGGATGTGGGCGGATGACTAGGGGTGGTGGATTTATTCCATCAGGATTGCGGAAGTCATCTCCAGCGGTTGGCTGGAAAATTTGGATAGGGAAGGGAGGCGGGGATAAAAATGCTGAGAGAAGGGGGGTTAGGGAGGAGGAAAGGAGGCAGCGGATTTGCAGTGTTTCTGTGTGCATATGCAGTGTGTGCCAGGGTGGAGAGTTGCTAGGTACTTAGTTTCACATGACTGTCTTTGAGGCTGACCAAAAAAAGGCCTCAATAAACATTACTCAAGCTGGGATTTACCTTCCCTTTGGTGGATAAATAGGACAGTCCTGGTCTCCCCCATTCCTTCTTATTATACATTATTTATTACATTGGGAGATTACATCTCTTCCTCCCCTTTTCCTATTAATACCCAGTTCTCCAATTTTGAAATCTCAGTTTTTGAATTTGTGTCTGACCCTTACACCAGGGATGAGGGAATAAACACAAAAGGCTAGAAAACAGTATGTATGGGAAGCCACAGGCTCCAAAATCGTTTATATTTTATAAGCTTGTCGGCTAAAAGTTGTCTTTGCTTCCAGGCAGGAAGCTCTCCCATTCTAACATGGTTTTGCTGAGGAAGGCTATGTCCAAAAAATCCAGATGAAACCAGTTCTAAAAGTAACCAAAAACAGTTCTCCTGGTTATTTATGACAGCATTGGAATAAATGCCATAAGCACTGACAAACTCACATGTGACTTCTTTGTTGCTAAAACTCTCAGATGGTGGGATGCCTGATGAACATTAGCTGTCCTGTTATTAAAATCCCCAATCCAGGTCCAGTCATATGAGCTTCTCCACATGCTTCCCACAACATCCAGGCATGTGACAGATCATGAGCCTAGTTCAGTCCCTAAACCACATCCCCAAATTCCATTTTCTTCCATAAAGAGATGTGGGGGAAGAGGAAAAGAGGGTCCTTTGAACAGAAAGGATAATACATAGGATCTAGATTCAGTTTCCAGCTGGATTACATACACAGACCCTCAAGAACACAGGTTTATGTCTGTAGGTTTTAAGATTTGCTAATGAACTACATGGTCCTAGAGGGAAACCAGGTCCAGACCTGAATAGTTTAAATTTCCCCATCCCTAAATTCCTTTTAATCCAGAAGAGGAGGCTATGCTGGGGGAAGGAATCCAGATGTGCCCTACTGGCCTCAAGTCCCAACTCTCCCCCTCTCCCAAGGACTAGGGCAATCCCTCAACCCCCATGCCAGGGTCAGATGTCCCTGCTGATTTTACTCAGAATGAGTCAGGATCAGGAGGACAACCAAGGAAGGCTGAGTGATCCAAGCCCTGTGATTCCTGATTCCTGAAATTACAGATGCACTGTGCTTTATGTTTGTATATTTGGAGCTCAAGCTATGAGTTCAACTAATTGTGGGTGTTTGTTGTTTAGGAGCTGGAAAGGAATAACAAAGCCGCATCAAGATCACACAACACAAGAAAGTTTACAAAAGGAAAAAAATACTTTGTTTTAAAATCTTTGCTACATGTCATTATTTTTGCCACTGTAAGGCTCAGCACAGATGCCAGCAGTACAGAAATGGCCAAGAAGAAAAAAACAAAACAATCAAAAATAAAACCCTGAAGGAAAAGAAGAAACAAAACCCCCAGAGCATCTTCTCCCTCCCCTCCCTTTCCCCCAAATCCCTATAACTGTACAATATTATAGTCCTGATCACATTTAAAAACAGTTGATTATTAAAAAACAAAGATTTCATTGGAAACTCAACTTTTTGGTTTCTTAAATTGTGATATAAATATGTATGTATACTGTATGTGTGCACATAGAATAAAAAAATAAACTGTCTCCTTTTCCATTCCATTACCTGGCACCAGACTGGAGACAAAAGGGAGGGAAACCCAGTAATGACATTCTCTCAGCCTCTCCAAGGCCATCTGTGCTCCTCAGTCCCCTATGGCTACATTTAGTATGTCGTCTCCTTATTAATTCAGTCTTGCACTTAAGATACTGGCCCGAGCCAATTAAAAAAAAAGAAAAGGCTGATACACATGACTGTTACCTGAGGAAGGTAAAGAGAGTAGTAACCTGTATCCGCATTTATATGGCTATAGCTAATTGCTAAGTGACCCTGTCAGCATGGGAGTCCAGGCCCCATCTATCACATGGATTTATTACACTTGCACTATAAAGCAAAATCCAATCTCAAGATTGGAGAGGGAGCAAAGAGGAAAGAACTACAGGCCCAGAGAGACCTAAATCTCAGTTTCTTCCCAGACTGGATACTTGGAGTATGGGATGAAAGAGGCTACTTTGCAAGAAGGCTTGGTATTTGGTTTAAAACTCCAGCAGTGAGGAGTCTCACTGGGATTGCTAATCCAAGAAGTTGAGTTTCCATGCAGAAATAACCTCTACATAACACACAGCATATGTGATTCCGAGAGAAAAATGCAGCATTATCCTTACGGCCAAGTATAGGGTTTCTGAAAGTGTTTATCTTGCCAGCCTATTTCTGTAATGTTTGCAGATCTTCCATATAAGGTGAGAGCACCAAAAGCAGGAATGACCCAGCTTTATCACTAAATATCTTCAATGACAGACCAACCATATCAACAGAAGACTATATATTTGCTTACAGTTGCATATTGGCTGGGCATAGATGTCAAGTGCAGCAAAGACATTTACTTAAATACTCTTTGGCTGCAATACTAAGTGGAAAATACCTGGAAGATTTAACTCCTTAGGACTCTTTGAAAAACACAGACAAAGACAAAGATAAAATCTGGGGCAAATTTTGCATAACTCCCTAATAGGGAGAAAGAAACAAACACAGAGACAGATGCGCGTGCGCACACACACACATATACATATACATACAGACACACACACCACTCACTCACTCTTGCGTCTCTTTCCAGAGGAACTGCTCACAGGCAGCAGAAAGAGCCTATGCGCACTTTCTAAAGCCCCATATATACCTACCATGTTTCATGGTCCTCGAATATGAGGACATTTCTCCTCTCCCTGACCTTAAGTCAGAATTTCTTTACAAAAACATGCCATAGTATCCAAGGCAAATAGTGGATGTCAGGTTCTCTAACCTGCCCCTTGACCCTCACAGAAATCATCTCGTCACAAATTTCTGGTCAGGAGACATAAGGAAAGGCATTCTTAAACTCACTCAGCCTCAATTTTTCAAAGTGTCCCCAAAGCCTTGAGGATTCACTCCATTTCTTCTATAAATGTTATCTCAGAGAGGCAGGAAGGCAAAGGAAATGTAAGGGAAAGAGGGTACACATTAGGGGTGAGGGAAGGGAAGGGAGAGGAACTTTTATTCTGTTTACAGACAGATTTGCATTTTGAAAACAAATGGTGATTTTTCTCCCCCACTCCTTATCCTCACCCCAATAGTTCTATTCTGAAAAGGAGGGAAACATAGTTAGATCAGGAAATTCTTCATTGTTGTAGCTGTTGCTCTGGTCTCCCAGCATGGACAGCATCTCCTAATAAGAGAAAAAGAGTAAGTTTGTCATACACCTTGATCCCTCACATTTATGGAGCTCCCTCCCAACATTCTCCTGAGCCATCATCCCCAGCCCCAGAGGTTCTGCTGTGTTGAATTCTCTTAGCCTTTCTTCCTCCCAGCAACTCTGACTCCTTTAGCTGACAACCTTTTTTCCTAGTCTCCTGTCTGTCTTCCTCCTACAGTTCTACATTTTTCCTCTTCACTAATCCTCAATATTTTCAAAGCAAGAAAAATCTGCTTGCCACATTTCATATAACCTCCCATAGACACACTGTATATGGAGTATCTCTTATCCTATTTGTTTTCCACCAAAATATGTTTTGCATTGTTTCAACCTGTGTTTTAAACTAGCTCTTCCTTTATCCTACCTAAGATTACTCCATTCATTCTTGAGATCCCCCTCAGGATTTGTATAAATCAACCTTTATAGCCATAATCAGTATGTTTATACTCAAGCTACTATGAAGTGGGATGTGGTTCTCCTTGAATTGGATAAAAGTACTTTCTTTGGCATCTTCACACAGCCTCGTGTCACTAACCACGGTCTGGTTAAAGGTTGTCTATCACACTAAGTTCACAATCTTTCCAATTAATGACATTTATTTCTACATGTCCCTACTCTGTCTCTCCCACATACCCCTCCCCAGCCTCCCTGCCCCAATCGAACACCTCAATCCATGCATGCTTCCTTCTCTGTCTCTCCTCCCTGACCCTTCCTCTCCTCCTAGTTTCTGGTTTTCTGAAATCTTTTCACCCTCTCACCTGGAAGACCTCAGGCTGGCCAGGTGGTTGTGCTGATGGCTGTTGAACATGTTGCTCATTAGAACTTGAACGATGATGAGGCTGCTGGCCCTGCCACTGGGGCCAGACACTCACACCCTCTGCTGTCCGTGTCTGGAACTGTCCTGCAGTCTGTCCAGTCTCAGGTGCTGGAAAGAGAGCAAGGAAGAATAAACAACTTCAATCTACTAACCCCACTGGAGAGGAGAAACACACATATAAGTACATGCAAGCATTAATTTTACTTAGATACCTTCTGCCCTTCTCTCTGCCAATTAATGCCTCTTGTATTTCAAAACCCAGGCCCAAATTAATTTTTCTTCTCTAGGCAGCCTTTGAAGAGTCCTTTGCTCATTTAGGTTACATTTGCATATTATTAAACTTCTAATACGTTGCATGCTTTTTGTTATATGTGCTAAAGTCTTTTTCATGTGGATAGGTTTTAAATTCCAAATGGACTGTCACCTTGTACTTCCCCATAATTAGGTTAGTGCACCCAGGACGCAAGCAAACCATTTTAACTATCAAACCTTTTCTCTTTAGTGCTGTGATTTTCCTGCTACCCTCCTTCTATCTAAACTCACCAAAGTTGGATCCCCGATTGGTGAGACTAGGGTAGGCAGCAGCACCAGGGGAGGCAGTGGACGCACCAGGGAGGGACATGGGGCTGAAGGAGGATGCAGTCTGAAAGTTGCCCACACCAAATTGGGAAGAGCGAGTCTTGGCTGTAGCCTGGGTAGCCACCTGCTAAAAGAGAGAAATGGATAGAGAACAATACATGGAACATTAACATTACCATACATACCATTCTTATGAGAGTCAACCCTTTGTCAATCACTGGATTCTGGGCCAAGCTCATCACTTAATTCCTATTGTATATTCCTTCTAATTAACTCCCAATCTCCCTCGACACTATTTCTAGGTAGTTGTGATAAAGTGCAAAAAGCAAAGAATTATGGGATTAAAATAAGTATACATTTAGAGTTGTGAGAATTAAATGAAAATGATTTAAATGAAAGCATTTTATAAACTGTAAAGTTATAAAAACTAGAGGCATTAATAACAGTACAGTACTACATAAGGAGAAAAAATACTTTGCATCATTTTATTATTCAGTCTTATTGCATTCATTTGTTCTTAATGGTGTCCTTTTTTTTGGTAACTAAACATTTCCCTCACCATAAGAGTAATGCATATGCACTTGGAATATTTGGAAAGTAAAGGAAAAAAAAGAAAATCATTTATAATTCTATCACCAAAGACCCATGGTTAACATTTTTGATAATTTCTTCCAGTTTTTATTTTCCTATGGATTTTTTATACAATTGAGATCATACAGCATATAACAATCCTGAAGCCTACTTTTGTTTTTGTTTTTTCATTTAAAATATCACTTATGCAATATAAGCATACATTAATATATGAAAGAATATTAGCTTTAGGCTTAACATACATAAACACATAGAGCTTATAAGGATTTTTCAACACTTTTTTTTTAAACAGACATCAGTCTCTGTGTAAATTAGTAATTAACTTTCTCCTTTGTTCTTATATTTTGTAGCACTAACCAAAGTGGACACTTCTTAGAATTTACCTCAAAACTAATCTGAAAAATCAAATCTGTTCAAGAAGTTCCGTGTGAGAAATTCTGATTTAAAGTGAATATGTGAAAAACCACAGACTCTGAGATTTTTGGATTATCTATGGTTTTTAATTATTTAGCTATTCCCAATAAAGATAAAAACTGGAAGGTAGGCGTGGGGATTGACGAGAAGATATCTATGGTAGACAATGATAATTTTATATATGGAAAGAAACCTAACCAAACAAAACTGTACACAGGGGACAGAGAAATGAAAAGCTTTACCTGGGCAGAGAAGCCTGGGCGGGTGCTAGGGGTCCAAGTTGGGGTTGCTCCCTGGGTGGGGTTGGAGTGACGGGAAATCTGGGCCAACATCTGCCCTGCAGAAGCTGATGGCTGGACGATGGTTACAGAAGGGGCCAGACCACTATTTCTAGGAGTGAACAAATAGTGAGGTAAAGGATTAAAAGGATGGGTGTACCACAGAATCTGGGAATTGCAGGACAATCTAGCACTATCCCTAGATTCCCCTGACTTCCCTAAGGTTAAGGAAAACTTGATAACAGGATTTAGAAAAGACAAGAAAGACTGACAGTCACACACTGATCAAGACACACAGAGATAAAACGCAGAACATGGCAATAGGACAGGTGCAAAAAATAGCAGGAAGAAAAGCAGCTTGCCTCATCCTAGGCCCTAGAAGTTCCACTGCTTTGTCTGAAAAGACCAGAGAAAGCTAGGGAAGAATAAAACCTGGATTCAGCAACTGAATCTTTCAGTTGCCCTATAAAGCAACATACACATATGGGGCTCACCTGAAATTCTCTGCCGGCCTGGGGGTAGGAGGGAATGTGTTGCCCTGGGAGAATAGCTGTTGGGTGGCAGGGACAGTGCTGGAGGAGATGCCTTTACTCTGATCTGTGGACCAAAAGGAGTGGGGGGAGGGCCAGTCAAGGGGCTGTAGTATATTAGTTCAGCAAGTTCCTGTTTATTCATAAGGTATTATAATTAAGTGGAAATATGTTGGAAGACTACTGACTGGGCAGCAGCAGGTCCATCAGTAAATGATCAAAATGAGAATTTAAAAGGAAAACGAAAACATACCTGCATTGATGTTGGAGTAGATTTCTGAAAATCTTGGGTCTCTATCCTGGGCAAATAGACCATCTGACTTCTCCAGGGGTTTGCTGTGTTCTGGCCCTGTGGTTGTCACAGGCTGAACAGAAACCTGTGGAATACAATGATAAAAATAACCATGAAAGGTTTAATATGACAGTTCAATAACCTCTAAATTCATATAAAGATACACATACACTCTAACTGGCACTGGGGGACATTTCTTAAGGAAATGCTCACTGTCCTCTTCAAAGAAGACACACTAACCTGGGAATGATTGTAGCTGGCCAGTCCATCTCGTCCTGGTACCACCTCCAACTCCGTTTGCTGTTGCTGCTGCCTATATGTTAAAGGCCAGTGAGGAGAGAAATAGGAAAAAAGATTCTAAAAAAGAATCTTAAAAGGCACTTAAAGACATAAACAAACAAAGAGGATTGCAGACGGCCACCCCCTAGGCTAGTCACTGCTCAATAAATGTTTCTTCCATCATTTCTCACCTGGGTGCCAGCTGCCCTGTGCCCATCTCCAGGGGTAAATTAGCTGAGGGACCTAGCTGTGGCCTCTGGATTGTGCTGGACAGTGTAGGCCGTGGTTCCTGGCTGGAGTTCCTGGGAAAATGGAGAGTAGACAGAACAGAGAAAAAAAAGTATCTGACTCTATTTGTACATAAAGTTCCATAGACTCACCTGTAGGTGGGGCAATCACTAATAAATTCCTTTCAAGTCCAATCCTACAGGTAACCTATAACTTCAGATTCAGCAAATCATTCACTATGGACAACATGGTACAAATAGAAACTATGTCCTCTGGCATAAGAGTTTATCCTGTTTGGGTTCTAACTCCTTCTAGTTATTCAATACCTAGTTGTTGGGGATATGTGTATGTGTGTATATTTATATATTGTGTTCAAAAAAAGTGTAAGTAAAAATCTGAAAGTACATACACTGAAACATTAACAAAGGCTATTTCTGGATAATGAGTATTTTTTTCCTCCTCTTTAAGTGTTTTCAATACTTCCCAAATTTTCTATAAAGAACATTCGTTAAAAATAAAATATTAAGAATTAATTAAAATTAATTTTGGTGGAAAAACTGTTTGTAAAAATGAAGAAAGCCATTACTGCCAGAAACAAGTTCTTAAAAAGACTTAAAAATTTCAAAATTTAAACAAAATGGAAACACAAAACTATAGTTACTCTGTAATCTAAAGATGCAAAAACATAAAAAAACCTACAATGATCCTGATCATATACCTGAGTCCTAAGCTAATAAAAATTTCTAATTCAATCCACTGTTATACTAAGTTAATTAGCAAAGAATTAAACTTTACAAGCCCTAAAAATTGAACTGGAGGATACAGACTCAATGTTGTCACCAGGTATTACTTTCATCTGCTAATTATTTATAATCAGATCTTCAAAAGGTGGGTTCAAAGCCAATTCTACACAGATAAAATGGAAAAGGAACTTGACAACTGATACTAAGATGGGTACAATAAAAGACAAAGAATGTGGAGACAGTGGAACCCTCATACATTGCCGATGGGAATATGAAATGCTACAGCAGATTTGGAAAATAGTTTAGCAATTCCTCAAAAGATTAAACACAGAGTTACCATGTGACCCTGCAACTCCACTCCTAGGTATATACCCAAGAGAACAAAAACATAACCACACAAAAACTAGTATGCAAACATTCAGAGCAGAATTCTTAATAGCCAAAAAATGGAAACAATTCAATGTCTATCAACGGATGAACGGATAAACAAAATGTAGTATATCCATACAAAGAAGTATTATTTAGCAATAAAAAGAAATGAAGTACAGACACATGTTACAACATGGATGATCCTTAAAATATTATACTAAGTGAAAGAGGCCAGTCATAAAGGAATCACATATTGTATGATTCCATTTATATGAAATGCCTAGAATAGGCAAATTTATAGAGACAGAAAGTAGACTAGCTGTATAGGGCTTGAGCGGAGGGATGACAGTTAATGAGGATTTCTTAAAGCGGAATGAGCATGTAGTGAAATTATATTATGGTAATAGCTGCACAACCTTGTGATATACTAAAAAAAACTGTACACTTTAAATGGGTGAATTGTATGGTATCTGAAATCTATCTCAGTAAAACTGTTTTTTACAAAGCTGAGAGAGAAAGCTCTAAAGAAAGGAATCAAGGAATAGAGCAACAGAAACTAATGAAAGAGTGGATGTAACTATGCTCTAAAGCAAACTATGGTCCATGGGTCAAATCCAGTCCATCGCTAGTTTCTGTAAATAAGCCTCTGGACCATAGCCATCTTTGCTCATTTCGTTTGTCTAGGACTGTTTCTGTGCAACAAAAGCAGAGTTAAGTAGTTGCAATAGAGATTGCATGCCCCACAAAGCTAAGATATTTACTATCTGAATGTTTACAGAGTTTGCAGACACTTGCTTAGGAGAAAAATACTGCAAGACAAGAGCAATAAACTGAGGTACAAAACAAAATCCTTTCTAGAAAGGGTTGAAACATAAAATTGAAATACAAACGCTTCACACCTCAGAACCTAGTCTCTAAACTATTATTTAAAATCTTATTCTACCTGGATAAACTACCCCAAATTCTAAGAAGTTGGAAGATGAGGAACTTCAAACTAATGGTATTTACTTCCAGAAAAGTAGAAGAGAAGGAGGTAGCCTGACAAGGCTAAGCAGACTTGGCCCATGAGAAATCCCAACACTGGAAAAGGCCTTTATGGTACATACTTCACATTGGTGTTGGTACAGATGATGTACTCAATTTCATCTGAGTAAGGGTTCTGGAAAGTAAAGGAGCTGGTTCTCATCCAGAGCCATTCTCGGTTCTTAGACCGGAACCGGAACATGACAGACAGCACCTGGCCTTTTAACTTCACCACCTGAAAAAGTTTTCATGCTATCAGTGAAACCCATAAGAAATTCTCTTTAGAAAAGTTTTTTTTAAATTTCCCATTTCTACAACTCTAAGATTCTTGTGTCACCATCCTTGAAGTACCAGTCTCTTTCAATGTTACTAATCAAAGCATGATGAGGAGTGAAACCTAAGTGACTAAATAATGAGGAGGCATATTTATCATGCTTCTTCCCAGAGCCCCAAGCTATCTGACCACTTTAATCAAAGTCAAAAAGGAGGAGCAACTACTTCCAGGAGAGAAAAGACTGTTTCTCCACTTCCCTTGGAAATTTCCTTAAAGATATGCTGATATAGCTTTACAAGTCTGTACTAGAAATTTGTAAGTTTAATAACACTGAATATAACTTACACATTGCTCCTTAATCCTAGCTTTTTCTCCCAAACCTGAGAATTTCTGTTTTCACAGCACCTGTGGAGGTTTCTATAAATAAAACTAAGTTGGCTTGTCTTGTTTTGCTTTTGTTTTTTTTGGGGGGGGGGGTGTGCTTTTTCTCCCCAAATCCCCCCAGTACATAGATGTCTATTTTAGTTGTGGGTCCTTCTGGTTGTGCTATGTGGGATGCCGCCTCAACGTGGCCTGATGAGTGGTGCTATGTCCACGCCCAGGATTCGAATCAGCAAAACCCTAGGCCACCAAAGCGGAGCACACGAACTTAACCCTTCGGCCACAGGGCTGGCCCCTGCTTTTCTTTTTAAAAAGAAAGTTATTTTAGATTATTTTAGTTTCTAGTCTCATGGAATAGAAAATAATCTTTTGACTCTCCCTCTCTAACAATAATAAAATAATATTAGCAGCTAACATTTATGTCAAGCACTGGGCTATGTGCTTTTTATTTTTTTTAAGAAAATCAATGTTTACTTAACATGACCAAAAAAATGAGATGTGAACATCTGCATTTAAACCATGGTAAGTAGCTTTTAACACGCATGCTCTGTACAATATGTACACAATAAACATAATTACATTTGTACACAAACTAAGTACTGGATTTGAAAACCTGCTTATTGCTGGACATATATATTCCAATGAAGTATAAACTCAAGTGCTTCAAGATGCCTACACCTTAAATTGTTTTTTAAGAAACAGTAAGTGATAACATTTGTGTTTTAAGCTGACACGAGTGTGGCAGTAACTAACTGCTGATGTAACAATCTGAGAATTATAGCAGAAAATGGGACATTTTCATTTTCATTCAGCAATAATAAAATGGCACATTCTAAATATATATATAGGGGCCAGCCTCATGGCTGAGTGGTTAAGTTCGCGTGCTCCACTTTGGAGGCCCAGGGTTTCACTGGTTCGGATCCTGGGTGCAGACATGGCACTGTTCGTCAGGCCACACTGAGGCAGCATCCCACATGCCACAACTAGAGCGACCCACAACTAAAATATAAACTATATACTGGGGGGATATGGGGAAGAAAAAGCAGGGAAAAAAAGAAGATTGGCAACAGTTGTTATCTCAGGTGCCAATCTTTAAAAAAATTAAAAATTAAAAAAAATATATATATATAAAACTTTTACAAATGAAGTGTGAAACAAAGCACTGTAGTAACCAAAATGGGGGGATAAAGTGGGAAAACAAGCTTTGTTGAAAATAGCTAAATTTATGTAATGAAAAGCAAGCAAAAAAAAAAATCCATCTAGACTTAAGAAACACCAAAATCTGGAAATCAGCAATTACGTAAGCGGTTGTTGACCGCACATTAAAAAGCACCTTTACTTATGTACTCTAAAGTCATAGCAGCAACTGATGTCAGAATAATAACCTTGAGATTATGTAGAGTATATATGAGCCATTAAAGCTGTTGCGAAATAGCCATTTCCCAGAAGTAATAAAATGACACTCTGTGGCCAAAAGCATCAGAACTATAAATTTCATGAGTTTAAAATATCCTGTACAATATCTTGTCACACTGCCAACGGTCTACGTCCTTAGCTTTCAATGGTTTCAACAGAAGCCAGAATAGTTTTTCTGAGACAACACACACACAAAATATGATTCTCCTGTGAGCTACAGCTGAGTGGATGGAAGTGGTGATGCTGAGGACTTAGGACACAGGGAGAGACTTTTCACTGCCATTGTCTGATTTCCTCTACAAGTTGGGCTATGTGCTTTAAATGCATTACCTTATTTAATCTTCCCAAGTATCTTCTAAAGTACTATTATTATAACCATTGTATCAGTAAGGACACCTGTGAGGCTTAAAGAGGAAAATTAACTAGTCTAATATAAAGGAAGAACTGCTAGCTACAGCCAAGTCTGTCCTGAAATTAAATTCACCAGACATTTTCAGGATTTAGGGCCTGAAAATTATAATTAAGAGTCAGCTTAAAATTAAGAATCAACTCTCACCTATCTATAAAAGAACTGTGAAATGAGTTTTTCTACTACTGTCCACAGTTCAGTGAAGCCTAGAATATTTTAAATACTTTAAAGACAGCCCCTTGGATACAGCTAGTTGGACACAAAACAGTGAGCAGCCAAAGCCAAACGGAAGTACCTTGGACATTATCCATAGCTTCAAAGTACTGGTCCTTTTCTGTTCCTTAAAAATACAGGTTAAGTACTAAAGAATGTAAAACGTAGTGTCTGCCACAGTACTCAATCAGTGGTCAATAAGTATTTGTGGAATGAATGTGCTAATAGATACTAGATAAAAATATTATTTTGACCCAAACTAGGGAAAAAAGTTACCTGTTGGAAGCTGTCTCTTAGAAGCTGCTGGTCTTCAGGGTGACAGAATTCTACAATATTCTTTCCTAAGAGTTCCTAAAAGCGAAAAAGAAGAGTAAGATTGACACTTCTATGATCATCTAACTTTCCTGGCCCATCAGCCGAGGACTTGGACTTTATTTCTCCTGTCTTTACCCTAGGATTATAGATAAGTGTGGAGGTAAAAAAAAAAAAAAGAAAAGAAACAAAAGAAGATGCAATCTGCTAAGCAACTGGCCTCTAGAGCATTTTTCTTTTTCAGAATATAATACATTTATTTTAAATAACTGCATTTTTCACAGATTTGAGGTATAATTTACATATATATAATTCACTCATTCTAAGTGAACAATTTGATGATCTCTATTTATTTGAACAGTTGTGCAACTATTACTACAACCCAGTTTTAGAACATGTCCACTGCTCTGCAAAGTTCTCCTGTGCCTGTTTGTAGTCAATCCCTGCTCCCAACCCCCTAGCCAACCATTGATCTGCTTTCTGCTTCTTTAGTATTGCCTTTTCTAGAAATTTCATATAAATGGAATCATATACAATATGCAGCCTTTTGGACCTGTCTTCTTTCATTTAACATAATATTCTTGAAGTTCATCTATGGTGTTGCATGTATCAATGGTATATTCCTTTTCATTGCTCAGCAGTATTCTCATATGAATATACCAGTTTGTGTATCCATTCACTAGTTCATGGACATTTAGACTATTTCTACTTTGGGGCCATTATGAGTAATACAGCTATGAACAATTGTATATAAATCTTTGTGTGAACATATGTTTTCATTTCTCTTGGATAAACACCTAGGAGAATTGCTAGGTTGTATGGTAAGTTATATATTTAACTTTTTAGGAAACTGCCAAAATGTTTTTCCAAAGTGGCTATACCATTTTACATGTCTGCCAACAATGTATGAAGGTTTCAGTTTCTCCACATTCTTGCTAACACTTTTTGATTACAGCCATTCTAGTGGGCATATATTGGTATCTCATTGTGGTTTTAATTTGCACTTTCCTAATGACTAATAATGATGAGCATCTTTTTCTTTGCCATTCATATTTCTTCTTTGGTGAAATGTCTATTCAAATCTTGTGCCCCTTTTTACTGGCTGTTTATCTTAGAGAGTTATAAGAGTTCTTTATATATTCTGGACACAAATTCTTTTTCAGATATATGATTTGCGAATATTTTCTCCCAGTGTGTGGCTGGTCTTTTCACTTTCTTAATACCGTCCTTTTAAGAGGCAAATTTTGATGCAATCCAATTTACCATTTTTTTCTTTTGTAAATCATGCTTTTAGTGTCATATAAGAAATCTTTGTCTAATTCAAGATCACAAAGATTTTCTCCAAGAAGTTTTATAACTTTAGCTCTTACATATTCACATCTTTAAGTTGATTTTTGGGTATGGTGTGAGTTAAGAGTCTAAATTCTTTTTTTCTTTTTTTTTCATATGGATATCCAATTTTTCCATCACCATTTGTTGGAAAGACTTCTTTTCCCCACTGAACGGTCTTGGCATCTTTGTTGAAAATCAATTGACCATAAATGTGAGCAGAGACTCTATTCTGGTCTACTGATCATGTATCTATCTTTACACCAATACCACGCTGTCTTCATAATAACAGCTTCATAAGAGGTATTGAATCAAGTAGCATTAAGTCCTCTAACGTTCTTCTTCTTCAAGACCTGTTTTTCACTAACTTCTTCACACAGCCAGAGCCAGAAGTCCCTCCTGGCCATTATAGTTTTGAAAGTTTATACGATGACTTATTTCTCAACTTGGGTATAGTTACCCAGTCTGCTGAATGAGCAATCTAAATAAAATCTGCATTAACATCAATAATAAAAATAAATAAATATTTGTACCTGCTGTTCCCACTTAATTTCACAAGCCATATTTTTCTAGATCAGATGATAACCTTAGCAGGAAGCTGAGAATAAATTTAGCTATTGATAGAATAAGATCATCTCCTTTTCTGAGCTGGGGCTGACATGTTTTGGCTATCTCTGGAATTACATGATTAAATAATCTCAGCAGAGCCACAGGAAAACAGAGGCCTAAGTATCAGTGGTGTAACAGCTCCAGCTCTTCACCTGTGGTTGGTAGCCAACAGTAGCCACACAGCGGTGATCTACAAAAGTGAAGATTCCCTCAATGTTGTGTCGAGAGATGAACTCTGTTGGTTGACAAACATTACTCATATCTGTACAGTTGGGAGAACTAGTTACCTGAAAGAAAAGAGATAAAAATGAGATTAAAAAGACACCATTCTTTACAGATGTATTTCCTATTTCCTCATGGTCATTTGTACAGACATGAGGTTCCCAGTTTTAAGAATTTCTAGCGGGGAGGGCAAAAGGGGAGATTAGGCTCACATGTGAGGGGATGGACTATAACTAGTTTTTGGGTGGTGAACATGATGTAATCTACACAGAATTCGAAATATATTATGATGTACATCTGAAAGCTATATAATGTTATAATCCAATGTTACTGCAATTAAAAAAAAATAAAATTTAAAAAAAAGAATTTTTGAACTTTCACATCTCATCTGGAAAAGAAAAAATGAAAATCACAATCAGAGAAGGCATGAGATCTAGCCGCACTCCTACACATGTACTCTTTACCAACTTTGTAAAGAAAGATGAAAATTCATTCAACCCAAAACCCACCTACTTTCATTTACCTATACTATGTTCATTATTCAGATTGTAAAATTATAGCGCCAAGTAACCACGAAACTTATCTATTTTTATGAGAAAAATCAAAATAATTTCACTTCTCTATTGTTAGTCATGTAATGATAAAATGAAAAGATCTCTCTTCTTTTGCATAGGAACAAAAGAAATTAGTTGGAAATAGAAAAGTCAGCCCTGTAAAGGTAAAAATATGAAAGATAACCAGAAAAGATCTGCCTCCCTCTCATCCTCTTCAGCTTCTGCTAAATCCAAGAGAAGTAATGTTAACCACAAATGCCATATTCCTTCAAATATTTGCAATTTTATACAATTCTTCACTTGTACTCAGAGAATAAAAGAAAAGTAACACAAACAAGTCCTGAAGGAGATTTGTTCTCATTGAAAAGGGATGATATGGGTGTGGAAAATTCACACTTGCCTGCAGTCTGCCAATGGCCACTAGGCAAAACTTGCTCCCCTGGCCAGCCTCTGGGTCATCATCTGGGAGGGAGACACCTTCAGGAAGGTGAAGTTAAAAGGTTAAATAGGGATCTCAAACTGAACTGCCTTAAAAAATCAGATAGGTAAATATTTAAAATACATGTAAGTATGAAGAGGCTAGGTACAAAACAATAGAGAGTGCTAAAAGATAAAAATAAAAGTAAATAACTACATAGAATTTACCATACATGCCAGGTACTGTTTTAAGTATTTTTATATATATTAATTCATATATTTTACCCATATCAATTGTGATAAAGTACAGAGTATCGGTCCCACCTGAAGTATTCTAAAAAACTATGCTGGCCAAACTAAACACACGTGAAGACAGCCATTCATTCTATGACTATATCATAGGCAGAGAACAGACATCGTGCCCAACCTGTGACTTTTTTTTGTTTTCCCCCTCCCCAAAGCCCCAGTAAATAGTTGTATATATCCTAGTTGTAAGTCATTCTAGTTCTTCTAGGCCCCCACCACAGCATGGCAACTGACAGACGGGTGGTGTGGTTACGTGACCGGGAAGTGAACCCGGGCCACCAAAGCAGTTAGTGCAGAACTTAAATCACTAGACCATCAGGGCTGGTTGTAGCAGTGACTTTTAAAATAAGCAAACCACCAAAATTTAAATTAAATCAAACACCAATCGTTATTTATGTCCTTTGGAAAAGAGGGAAGCTAATGTTTCAATGTTTTATGAGGAAAGGGAAGAAGACTGTATTTTCTCTCTACTCTTTGCATAGTTACCTTCTTTTTACCAAGAAAAGTATTACTTCCTTGAGAACTATAAAGAAGTATGAGGAGGCCGGTCCCGTGGCCAAGTGGTTAAGTTCGTGCACTCCGCCTTTGGCGACCCGGGGTTTCACCGGTTCAGATCCTGGGCGCGGACATCGTAACACTCATCAGGCCACATTGAGGTGGCGTCCCACATGCCACAACTAAGAGGACCCACAACTAAAAATATACAACTATGTACTGGGGGGATTGGGGGAGAAAAAGCAGGGGGGAAGAAAAAGGACAGAAAAAAGAAGATCGGCAACAGTTGTTAGCTCAGGTGCCAATCTTAAAAATAAAAAAAGTATGAAAGACCATGTATTCCTTAAGTATATGGTTTATACAGTATATAAACTAAAAAGTGCAAATGTCATTACTGCTTAAAATTAACTTTCCTTGATTATATTTAAGTACCATTTATTGGGTACCTACCATATGCCAGACACTGGCCTGGGTACTTTTCTTACATTAAATCTAATCCTTACAATAATTCCATATGGGCTGTATTATACAAATTATAAATGAGAAAACTGAGGTTTTTTAAATAAAGAGCAAGCAACTTAACACAAAGTTATACTGCTAGTAAAAAACAATGCCAGAATTAAATGCAGGTTTTTCCAAATCCAAAGTTTAATTTCTTAGCAAAATACACCATTACACCATCTTGCCTCTCTTTTCTCCTAGTTTCTGTCTCCCTGCACCACCCCCCACTTCCCAGTCATACCCATCCAGCAGAGAAGTAATAAAGTTGCTAACATTTGTAAATTCTGACAAACCAGTTTAAAAGGCTTATCTTCGCACCCCAATCACCTTTCTCACATTCCCTGTTTGACGTCAAGTTCTAGTAAAGCTAATTTGCTCACAACCTGAATTAAAGCCTTTGCAGAGAATATCCCCTTTATAAGTCACTACAGTTAAGCCATTTCCCTCTTCTCCCTCAAAGTCTTGCTCCTACTTTAGAAAGCTTGCTTAAATTAACCACTTTCAGTGCCAACTGTTTCTTTGCACACAAATACCTGGTGTAGAACACAGTATTCAGTATACATTATCATGAATTTGCACATTTAAAAACTACATTCTGTGACACAGCCAACATGGAATCATTTTTAAGTCTGAGTAATCCATATCCATCTCCCCAACTGGAATATAAGCTCCATAAGGGAAGGGAAGGAGTCTGCTTTTTCTTTCCTATTTTCTTACAATTTATACCAAAGTACGCTGTATATACCAGGTACACGATAAACGTTAGCTAACTTTCTCTGATCCTGTGAGGAATCCGCTGCACCACGGGAGAAATCACTATCCAACTTCCATACCTGCTGGGGGCCATGCTTTGATGTAGCCTGTGCAGTGGACCACTACGAAGTGAGGTTCCCCATCCTTCACAGAGCCAAGTCCATTCCTAGAAGAATTACAAGCGTAAGGAGAAAACGTACCCAGTACCACTTAAAAGGCAATGCTGGCTTACCACCTTTAACTTTAGGCTCCTGGGTGTTTAGAAAACAAGATAACTGTACTTGGACCTTTCCCACCCAAAAGTGACCACCATATTTTTCTCCCTTGCCAAAGTAATGCAAATAAAAGGTACTGCAAGAGGAAGAAAGTAGGTAAAGTGACAAGGCAACTTCCTTAAACAGGATGAGCAAAAGAAGCTTTAGAAAATACTGCCAGAAAAAAAAGTAACTGGGAGGTGAGGGATGAGAGTGAGGGTTGCTCAAGGAAGTACTACAGTAAAATAGTCGAAGAAGTGACGATCTTCACAGGAACTTGGCCATCCCTTTGGTTTTTCAGTGCCTAGGATCTCACCTGCATCTGTTCCTCACAAAGCTCAGTCTGTTCATGGAGACTGGGTCCACAGAGCTATTGCCACACCTGTTTCAATGAACAGAGAGATTAAAAGCAATTAAGCTGCGCTATTAAAGTACTTATCTGTTAACTGCCAGATGATAGACTCTGGATACAACTAGACAAAGAAAACTGGTAACAATGCTCCTAACAAGGAGGATGGAGAAGTCAAGTTTGGTATTTCTAAAACTTAGGACTGTCCTAGAATTTGAAGTCAAAATGTTCCACATGCTCTTCAAATGCAGAGATTCTCTACATTAGGGATCAATATGCTTTTTCTCTAAAAGACTAGACAGTAAGTATTTTCAGCTTTGTGGGCCACACAATCTGTTCCAACTAGTCAACTCTGCCATTATAGCATGAAAGCAGCCACAGACAATATGTAAACAAATGGGGATGGCTATGTTTCAATAAAACCTTATTTACAAATAAAGAATTGTGGTTTGCTGACTCCAGCTCTATACTGTAAGCCAATCTATTTGCTACATTTTGTTACTATTTATCTTTCTCCTGCATATATCTTTGCGTTAGCCATGTCCACATATTGGGACACTCTCTCCCATCCTCTCTACTTTCCCTCTCGTTTAAAATAAAAATAATAGATAAAACTTACATAGAATTTAATATGTTCCATGTACTATTCTAAACATCTTTACATATATTTATTCATCTTATCCTCACAACTTTATAAGCTTGATATTAATATAACTCCCAATATTAGAAGATGAAATCAAAACATAAAGTAGTGATTTAATCTGCTCAAAGTCTCAGAAGATAGGAAGTGGCAAATCAGTAGTCTAGGTCTAGAAGCTACTCTAAACTACTAAGCCACGTAATATTCAATTTTGTAACTCTCCCAGGAAACCTTTCATAATGTCCTACTCATTATTTATAATAATCATCTTGTCAGTACAATGTAGTCAATTTTCATTATACAACCTGAACTTATTTCGTGATTTTAAGAGATGTCATTTCTACCTGTGTAGAAAGTACCACAGAAAGTATCCTTTCTTCAGAATTCTAAAATATACAGTATATAATTTATAAACACTAAATACTAACCAAAAGATATAAGAAAGTCTCAAATTTCCACAAAAAATCAATGCCAAAATGGTCTGAGTATATGGATGTTGTCTTGTGATATACTGGGAAAAAATACAGGGTTTGGGGTCTGATTATGGATTAAAATAAAATCCTGTATCAGACATTATCTATGTAATCCTAGGAGGTTAATTTCTTTGCATCTGTTTTTTTCATCAGCAAAACAGTAACTATGAATTCTACCCTATAGGGCAGTTGGGGGAAATGAGATAACAGACATAAAGCACCTATCACAATGTCTGGCATAGGAGGCATTCAGTAAATGTTACTTCCTTTATCAAACACTTGATTCTGTGTTACAACCCATGTGGGTCTTGAGAGTTAAATTTACTCCAACTGGAGCTTGGATTTAAAAGTTTAACTCCTCTGACCAGACACCAAACCCTCAGCTCTTAATCCTTCCTATGTCACATCATAATCCACAGCCTGGCACCCACCTCATGCGGCAAATAAACGATCTCCTTGAGCCCATACACATCCTCATGGAAGACTGCTGACCTTCCTTTTTCACTGTTCCAGTCTTCAGATCAAGGATACGCCCTGAAGAAGAATGTGAAGAGCAGTCTAGAGTGCATGCTTGTGTGTGGTGAAGAGGGGGGAGAGGTACTTGAGGCAAACATAAGTAACCACTCTGTTCATGCGCTCCAATCTCCTTGCTTATAACAAAATATGCCAAGCAGGGGATGGATTTTTGTCAAGCCTAAAATGCCTCAATTCCTACCAATGAATCTTACTCTTAAATTCAAAGGCAGCACTGAAAATAACCTTGCGCAAGGGAAGGCACGAGTGGAAAGTAATGTTGGCAAGCAAGACTCAAGGCTATATTCTTGGGTCTAATTATTTTTATACACATGCATGTAAACACACACACACACAGAGTGAACGTCATTGGTTTAAAAACAAATAATCTCATATGCTATAGGAACACACATCTATCTGAAGCCAAAACTGTTCCTCCCTTTATTATATAGAAATCAAAGGCAACTTTTGGGGAAAAGAAGAACTAGAAAAACGAAATCCATAAAAACATAAAAGAGGGGGAAACTAAATAACAACTTTCATATGACCGTAATGGACTTTTTGTCATTTTATTTTAATTACCAGTTTTGATCTGCTTCCACTTTAAAATTTTTTCCAGAGTTGCTTAGGAGCAGATGTGACTTGTTTCCTTTAGCCAAACTCTGACAAAAGGACTGAAGAACATTAAAATAGAGCGGCAAAAAAAAATCAAAAACAAAAACAAGACAGAAAAATAGTACAGATACAAAAAAAAAAAAAAACGAAGGAAAGAAACTTTACACTGTAGGAAAAATACCACGTAATTACCCACACAAATGAGACAGAAACATGGATAATTTAATTCTTTTAGAATGGAAAAAGTTTATTGTAGGTTTGTCTTTTACTATCTACACTAATATTAAGATTAAAGTAAACTTTTATATGAGCATTGTCACTAAGGAAACATTTTCTAAGGATGAACTACAAAGTGTATTATCTGAATGTGGATAAAAAGAACTGATTATATTCATTAAAGGAGGAAATTCTAGAAGCCCTGTCAGATTCAATGAACAAATTTAAGAGCTAAAACAACTCATCTGTCTCAGAAAAAAAAAGAAGGAAGGAATTCCCATTTTCCATCCACATAACTCATACCTGTCAGGGCATTTTCCGAAGTGGAAAGCTGCTCACGAAGTTTGTCCACATCATCCGGGTGCACCTGATCATAGAGTGTGCTACCAAACCATTCAGATTGTGGCTGGTTCAAAACAGGGGTCACTGAGTCAGAGACATATACCACCCGGCCTGTCTCACATGAAACAATAAACAGAAAGCCATCTGCTGCCTCCAAGATCAAATGTTTCAGCTCCTGCCCAAGGAAGAGAATAAAAGTTAATACTGAACTCTGAAAAACCACATAGTATTATTCATGGAAAGAAGTAAGACTCTTCAGGCCATATGTATCTCTCCATAAGCAGTTGCTGGCTCCTGCCTGATCCAAAGCTACAGCTTTGCACTCTAAATGTAATTACGTTCACTAACAAGACAGTTTTTTCCAATAGATATTTCCTCAATGTCTCTATGTCAGTATCCACCTCCTCCTCTTTACCTCATGACTCAAGATGGGGAATAAAAAGGCTTATCATTAACAATAATTGAGTTCTTGATCTCACCCCCTCTGGTCTCTTTTTAAGATGTGTTCTACAAATATTCCCACTTTTTCTCTTTCCCTTCAGATCTATTAATACGTTCAAGTTTTTTCAAGTCCACACAAATCTTCCCTCAACTTTGCCCAACTCATCTCTCTTTTTAAGTCCCAAGCCAATACTAAGAGTAATGTTATAGTCACTGGCTCTATTCTCTTATCTTTCATTTATTTCTCAATCCCCCTGCAATCTTCACTCTAAACCACTGCATTCCTGTTTTTTTCAGGTTACTAATGTCTTCCTTACTCCCAATTCAAGTCCCCTTTCCTGGGTCTTTATCATTTTACTCAATCTCTCTGCAGAATATGACAACATTGTCCATTTTATCCTTTAACTTTTATTTTCCCCTAGCTTCTATGACACCACACTCCAACTTCTGCATCCTTCCTAAATGTCTCTTCTCTGCTTCAGGCTCCCTTTCCTCTGTTTAAGTCTTAAGGTAGGCATTTCTAAGGTTCTATCTTAAGTTCTCGTCTCGACTTATACCATACTCTCTCCCTGAGAAATCATATTCACTCCCTCTCACTATGAAAAGATACCCAAGTCTACATCTCTAGACTTGCCTAATTTTTTTTTCCTGAGCTTTAAGCAGACCTGAATTCCAAGTATCTGTTAAACATTTCCAAATAGATGTTCTACCAGAAACTGAATTTCAGTATCTCAAAACCTGTCGTTATCTCCCCCCTAAAAAACAATACTCTGTGCTCTTCCAGTATTCCCTTTCTCACTTAACAGTATCACCTTCCTCTCAGGCTACAAATCTCAAAATCTAACTACTCTCTCCCACACTCCAGTGATAACTCAGCTTTATCAATTCTATTTTCCAATACTATGTCACTGTCATAGTCATCTTATGCCAAGACTAATGAAGTGGTTTCCCTGCTTTCACTCTCTCCAATTGACACTTAAAATGCTATCACATCTACTAATACATTTTTGATGGCTCCTCATTGCCTAAAAATTAAAACCTAAATTATTTAACATAACACCTAAATATTCCATCATCAGGTCCAAGCCTAGCTTCCTATTATCTCCCAAGGCATGCTCAACTACCTAATTTTCCTTGAATAACCCAATCATTCTCACTAGGCTTTTGCTCAAATTATTCCCAATATTTACAAGATTCTCCCCTATTCTTTGTTTCCATATTTGCACTTATAAAGAATTTACTATTGCACCTCTATTATAGAACTGATTCTGTGTTTATATCATGATTTATTTATTTACATGTCTGTTTCCATCAGTGACTATCTCTTACTATTCTTTATATTTCTCTCAGCACAAAGCACCTAGTTATCCCACAAAAGGTGTATAACTGGAGTCTGTTGAATCAATATCTGTATGTGTACTGTTAGGACAAATTGATTAACTATTTCAATGTACACATATACAAAATCTGTGCTCTCTGTGCTTTCATATAGACCATCCTATTTGGAAAATTCTTCTTACTGCTTTCCTCCAAACCACATTCCTTCCTTCCTTCTTATCTTTTGAATAAAAGGATGGTATTACAGGTCAATTTTTTTCTTCCTTATACTTCCTGTATTTTCCAAGTTTTCTTCAATAACCATGTGTTATTTTTAATAATCAAAACAGAGCATGGCTTCCTTACTCTTAGAAGTGTTTGCTGATCATTCTCACTCAGGCCTGAACACTCTATTCACTTCAGCCATCCTTCCAATATATATCTATCTAGTCCCATATAAACTAAGTTTTTAAAAAGGCATTTCTTCTCTGTATGCATTTTATCATTTTCACTTATGTGTGCATCCTGCCACTCACATATTCATATTCAGACTGAGTTTCTGAAAGGCTGGAAATGTTTTTGTCTTTTCTATATTTCTCATAGTGCCTCAAATGTAACAGACCACATCTCTAAGCAACAATGACTGCCTGTTAGACTCCTTTTATCACTAAAACTGGAAACTGCTTCAGGAGTAAGAAATAGATTTCTTTCATCTTCTATAACCCTAAAGCCAATGAAGAAAAGCGGCTCCATGGACATAACCATCTCTTCTCCCTGTGATTCCAGTCTTCTTCTTTCACCTTGTAGGCTGTATTCATGAGTGAAGTTCTAAAATACCTATAAGCTTGCTACATAGTTCTCACAAGCCTTCTCTACTTCTCATTGTTCCAATGCTAATAAATGTTATAGACAGGGATCAAAATTCACTTTTCCATGGTCAGAATTTTTCCTTAAGAAATGAATTCTTGTCTTTTAAACAATCTACAGACTCAGCTCTGCTTTGACTCCCAATATAATGCACTATTCAGAATTATGGTCATTACTCCAAAAAGATTAAAACTTTCAACAGATTCTAGACTCTCTGAGCTGTACATCCCAGAGACCTGATCAGTGAGGAAGGATGGTTTGTAGGTGCCATCAGTGGATGTGTTGCCAGTTCCTCGCAAGGACTTCATATGAGAAACCGCCATGCGTAAGATGGTTAGCTTGTCTGGTTTTCGAGCCAGGGCACTACAGGTGGGTACCATGTCTGAGAGTTCTGTGATGTAGGCTGTCATCTTGTTCCGTCGCCGCCGTTCAATTTCACTATGATTTTCCCTGCATGGAGAGAGAGAGGAGAAACCCCATGCAGGTGGTCATATCTGGCCATTTGGGAGCAGAGAGACTGATACTGATACCAACTGAGCTGCTAAAGAAATGTGGTATTTAGATTTAGGGATGCTTAAGTCTCAGAAGTTAGAGGAAGGTTTGCCAACCTTCTCATGCAGAACAAGCATGGAATAGAAACTAACAAGGCAGACAGAGAATAAGCAGATCCCAGCAATTCCCTCTATCTCCTGAAACTTCACTTCCTATGTGAATTACTACTCCCTCAGAACAAAAGATATTTTAAGAAATGATAGTCTTAAAAGATGTTGATTTTAGGGGCCGGCCCAGTGGCGCAGTGGTTAAGTTCACACATTCTGCTTCGGCGGCCCGAGGTTCGCCAGTTCAGATCCCAGGTGCAAACCTATGCACCGCTTGTCAAGCTATGCTGCGTCAGGCAACCTACACGTAAAGTAGAGGAAGACGGGCACAGATGTTAGCTCAGGGCCAGTCTTCCTCAGCAAAAGAGAGGAGAATTGGTGGCAGATGTTAGCTCAGGGCTAATCATTCTCAAAAAAAAAAAAAAAATGTTGATTTTATTCACTTAAGTTCCTGAAAGACAAATAATAGCTTGGCTGGGGCTCTGTGTTTACTAATTCAACTTTTTAAAGGCTGAAAACATAAAATATCCAATTTTTTCCAACACAATTATGTTGGTCAACAGCTGATACAAGAATTGATGGTATAGATTCACTTGGTTTATAAAATGTTGTTCTAAGCCTCTCTCTTATTCTCAACACCACGAGGCAGAACTGGAAGATTCTAAAGTTTTATTTGTCCCACTAGTGCACAAAGTTATATCTGCTCCATCTGAGTGCGGTGCCAGTGCACTGAGCTCAAGAGATTATAAGATACCATTTACCAGAGGTCCCTTATGGGTCCCCAGTTTGGGACAAAGTGAATTGGAGAGTGGAATTGAAACGGGGAGGAAGATGTGTAAAGGCCTGAAACAGACAATGTGGATCTCACCAGGGTAAGTAGATCACATCTCCAATACTGACTTCCTCAAAATCAAGACAGAATGATATCATTGTTAAAAATAATAATCCAGTAGTATTCAAACTGGATTTCTGAAAAGCTCAATAGTTCCTCAGTGTCTTCCATGGGGATGCCTCAAGGAGAAAACCAAACAACATGCGACATTTCTGCTTCTACTTGAGCAGCTTTGCTTTTATCTTTTTTATTTACTTCTCTTACCACTTAAGGATCCTACCTGAACAAAAGTTCTTTGTCAAAACAAAAAGAAAAAATAAAACAGCTAATCTAACATAAATCTCTCTTTTAATGAGAAGAACAAACTAAGGTCAAGCAGTTAATTAAGTGGCTTTTGCAAGGGCTGCCCTCATTCCCAATGAATGCAATGCTCTTCCCACCATACCAGGCCAAATCAGTTTTCTGAAGAGTGAGTTAGTAGGAGGCATGAGTTGAAATGGCAGCAAAATGAGCTTGTGGCCCAGCTAAGAGAGGTAATGATGGGGGATGGGGGGTGGGGGGTGGGGGGCAGTAAAAATAGGTGTTGGTATCAATGATCTTTCTGCTACTGAGTCATCCCAAATCATAGAAAGCAGAAAAATATGGGCACAACATTTCTTATGCAGTATTTCTACCTTAGCAACAACCAGCCTCCAAAGAGAACTCTAGAGTCTCCTTTCCAAATGGGAAAAAGGTCTCACCACAGAGGTCCATGTTTAGTTACTTTGCCTGAGAAACATAAAATTCTACTCTCAAACTTAAAGCACCCATCTTCCTAGTATATGACAGATTTCTGACACTGAAGTCCAGAAGGCTAATCTTTTAAACAGCCACATCAAAGCTGCTAAAACTTTTCCAGGAAACTACAAAAGATTTAACCACTAAAGTAACACCAGTACTGCTGTGACACGGTAATCTATGCTGTGAATCTACATAGGAAAATAAGAGTGAGCCTTCTGGAGAGGTGTGTAGTAAATTTTTGAGAGGCCTAAGGACCAGGAACTACTTGCAAACATGGATATACGTCTTAGTTTTCTGATAAAAGAGTATTTCTCTGCTAAAGCACCACGTGGCACAGCTGCCTTGTCTCTAAAAGCTTTTTATTCTGTGAAACTTGGTGCTGAGATAAAAAGGAAAAGAGAAAATTATAAACTAATAGCAATTTCTTAAAACCTAAGTAAAGTTCCCTCAACTCATCCCCTTTCTGATGGGGGAAGCCAAGGTTCCTGTTAAAAACTTCTAAAAAATCTTGTCCTCTCTTGTCACAGATAAGGAAAAACACAGAGAAAGGGGAAGAAGAGAGCAAGTAAGAAAAAGGATAGAAAAAGCAGCAGCATCTGCTTCATCATGCTGAAAGACACTGTTCTCCTACCTGGCGAGTCTCTCTTTATCCGCAGAGCTCTGCTCATCATCCGACCTAAAAACAGAATTAATGAACTAAGCTAAAATTAAAATAAAAAGAAAGAAGGAAGGAAAGAGAGAAGAAAGGAAAGGAAAGGGGAAAGGAAACAGAACAAAACAGATGCACAGAAGAGAGAGGAAAATGAAAATACCGAGAGGAACCTTGCCTGTAACTCTACACAGCCATCTGTTAGAATAAAGAAAAAGTAATTTACAGCACAAAGGTCAACATAAAAGTAAGGCCAACATTCATTATAAAGTAACATAATCCGAACATAGAAAGTATTTGCCAATAAATCTCTGTAGAGACCAAGGATGTACAGTTTGAACAAGAACAAAACAAGGGAATATCATTCTCACACACTGCTCCCAATCTGGAAAGAAAATGATATCCACATACGCTATTCTATAACAAAAAAAAATCAAAGAGTAAATCACGGTAACAATGTCCAACAGTGATCACAAATACAATCTCTCTGTAATACACAGGCACACACACATGCATTCACAGACAAAAAAACCAACCAGGTTTCACCGGAAAAATTATATAAACAAAACTAAGAGCTAGGCTTCTGGCATAACCCCTATCAATGATTTGATCCTCAAGTAGTAAATTTCTATTAAGTCACTTTTCCATTTTCTCTGCAATAAAGTCACAACACTGCTGGATACTAACTCCTCCTCCCCTGGAGGGGGCTACAGAAGATTACCACTAAGTTTCTCTGGAAAACTGAAATACTGAAATGATCAGTGGCAACTGAAGAAACACCAAGGTTTTGGTGGGACAGTGTATCAGTAATTAATTTCATTTTAGATATATATATATATATATATAAAGAAAGAAAGAAACATCAAATAAAATGTCTAAGTAAAGTATGACATATTAACAGGCTGAAAGACGATTTAGCTATTAAAAATGACAAGTACAATGACTTTATCAGTATATGGGAAAGCTTCTATAAAATGGTCAGCAGGAAAAAAAGAGACTCAAAATAACACAGTAACGAGAACCATGTGAAAATTTATATATATTGACTAGAATAGAAAGAGAACTGAATGATATTAAGTAGTTTAAAGTTTCATGTTCATTGAATTATTATAGTTCCTTAACAAACCACAAATCATTTTTTTTTAAAGTTCAGAAAATTCACACATTTTCAGCTTTTGAAGACCCTCCACTGAATTCCCAAGGAGGATATGTGACGTGAACTACCTTAACAAATCATATCTTAAAAGAATGAGCTCTGTTGTTTGAAAGAAAGTTATGTATCTGAAATTTCTATTACTACTCTTCCTACTCCTACATATCCATAACCCGTTATCCACTCTAATATTTCTGTATGAAATTCATGAATGTATAAATATTTATACTAACTAGACAAATGAAGACTAAAATAGTTCAGGTCATGTTTTCACAGCTTTTTAGAATTTCAGTCAAGAGAGTGAACCTTCACCAATGCTGCTATTTGATGGCTTGACTTTCTAATGCAGTTTGAAAACGAATCCCCAAATATCTATGATTAACTTGCTCATTTTAGAGATGGTTCACATCATAAAGTGTTTACAAGCATCTGCTTTGATAAACAAATTCTTCAAAAACCTCTTAAATGCACTCCTTTTCTATTGCCATTGCCACCACTGTAGCACAGGCCCTCATAATTTTATAGCTGTTTTATTATTTCAACGGTCTCCTATCTACCTCCCTGTCTGTAGTGCCTCTCTTTAATCAATCCTATATACTACTACTAAAGAAAAATCTCCCATGAATTTTATATGTTATCCTCTCACTCAAAGCCTAGGATGGTATCTTACTGCTTCAGAGTAATTTTAAACTACTCTGACTGATATTTCTCAGCCTTCTACATCAGTGGTTCTCAAAGTATGGTCCCCAGAACAGCAGATCAGCAATGAATAAATAGTAAGTGTGCAGTTAAGCATTGGATTTTGGATTATTCATTTTTCTGAGGTGGTTGTAAACACAATTTTTAAAAAACAAATAATTTACTGCTTAGTAATATACAGAATGAACTTTCTAAAAAGAGAACTAATATCTGAGTTGAGAAAGATTTCTTTAATAAAAAGCAAAGTATTTTTCATAATCTTGACAGATAATCTGAATAAATTTATTTCAATCAAAACCCCAGTCCCCCAAAAAATTATGTCCTCATTTTTAACAGAATAAAACCATTATTTTACAGATTTTATAGACTCATTTAATAACAAATGCAACCAAGAAATCTGTATTGTTTGTGTTCCTGTGGACGCTCAGCAAGCACAATGTTTAGCTGTCTATCATATACATAAAAAACACCGTGTAAGATATACGATTAGTTTGAATCCATGTTACCTGAACGTAAACAATAATTATACTACTATGTTGCACCAGCTTTCAGAATAGGAGAGAGACTGGACAGAGAAACTAACTCTCATTGAGATAAAATTAAAACTCAGTATGCTTGAATTGCCTGGTCCCATAACATGGGCCAAGACGTTCTACTACATTACCTGGCAAACCTCTCCTTGTCATTAGACATCTGATCGTCATCGCACCTGAAGGAGAAAAAAAGGATTAGTCCAAAGCATTATACTTGTCCTATCTATTTCACTTTGAAATGAAAACTAAAAAGGGGTAAAAAAATTCAATAGGAAAAAAGCCAACAGAAAGGCATCACAAAGCAAGAGAGATAATAACAGCATTCCATAGAACTTAAAAAATCCATAACTATATTTTGTCAGGTTTCTGATGTCTCCTTTACCCATACATATCAGACACTCCAAAAAAAGAGGACGATCTCATGAGGACACAGCTAACTGCCCTGTCACACCACTCTGAGGTGATGAATAGTTTTGTTTTTAATTATGGCAAAAAACATGTAAAACAAAATTTACTATCGTAACCATTTTTAAGTGCACAGTTCAGTAGTGCTAACTATATTCACATTTTGTGCAACAGATCTCTAGAACTTTTTCATCTTGCAAGACTGAAACTCTATACCCACTGAACACCATCTTCCCATCCCATCCCCTACTTTCTATCTCACTGATTTTGACTACTTTAGATACCTCATATAACTGGAAACATACAGTATTTATCTTTTTGTGACTGGCTTATTTCACTTAGTATAATGTCCTCAAGGTTTATCCATATTGTAGCATGTGACAAATTTCCTTTTTAAAGATTTTATTTTTTCCTTTTTCTCCCCAAAGCCCCCCAGTACATAACTGTGCATTTTTAGTTGTGGGTCCTTCTAGTTGTAGCATGTGGGATGCCGCCTCAGCACGGCCTGATGAGTGGTGCCATGTCTGCACCTAGGATTCAAACTGGTGAAACCCTGGGCCACCAAAGTGGAGCACACGAACTTAACCACTAGGCCATGGGCCAGCCCCGAGAATTTCCTTCTTTTTTAAGGCTGAATAATATTCCACTGGAAGTATATATCACACTTTATCTACTCATCTGTCAGTGGATATTTGGGTTGCTTCCACCTCTTGGCTATTGTGGAAAATGGGGCAATGAACATAGTGTGCAAATCTCTCTCCAAGATCCTGCTTTCAATTCTTTTGAATATGTAACCAGAAGTGGTACTGCTAGATCACATAATAACTCTGTTTTTTAGGAACCTCCATACTGTTTTCCATAGTGGTTGCACCATTTTACATTCCTACCCATAGTGCACAAGTGTTCCAATTCCCTCACATCCTCATCAACACTTGTTATCTTCTGTGGGTTTTTTTTTTTATGATGGCCATCCTAATGGGTGTGAGGTGATATCTCACTGCAGTTCCCATTTGCATTTCCTCATAATTAGTGATGTTGAACATCTTTTCATATGTCTGTCGGCCATTTGCATATCTTCTTTGGAGAGATGTCTATTCAAGTCTTTTGCCCATTTTTTAATTGGTTTTTTTTGTTGTTATTATTGAGTTGTAGGAGTTCTTCAGATATTATAGATATTAACCCCTTATCAGATATATGATTTGCAAATATTTTCTCCCATTCCATGGGTTACTTTTTCACTCTGTTTTCTTTGATGCACAAGTTCTTGAGAGGTTTAAATAATGATTTAAACAATGCACTCTATCCGTTTGATCAAGGAAACAGAACCCATTCATCCCAACAACTTCTATTTAACAAGTGATAAATCCTGTTTGCTACTACAGAAACCACAAAAGAGGATGTTTTGAGGAAGGAAAACCTAAGTCTAAAAACATTATTCTTTGGATGATCTAAACTTTCCTCTTCTCACTGCCAGAGGATACAGCAAAGATCTATCAACTTCTGGCAGAAAGTGCTTTTGGAAGATAGGTAAGTCTTATAAAATTTGCAGTTAAACCAGTTATTAAACTAGATCCAGAATTTATACTGCTCATTCACAGGCTATATAAATCCTCAACTAATGTGACTCCAGGAATTTTCAAAGTTTTTGAAAATAACTGGACAGCAGAAGTAGAATAATGGGCAAACATGGGGTATGGCGGCATTTCAGCTCAAGGACAAACAGTCTGTTTCTAGCACACAAAATATGCTATAAATCAGACACTACAAACTCCTAATGAAAACAAGTGACCTAAGCTGAAAAAAGAGACCTATAATCTACATAGTAACTTTGACTCTCAAGAATGAGTCTTCTACATCCTTGTTACTCGAAGTGTGGTCAGTGGACCAGAAGCAGCAGCACCACCTAGGAATCTATTAGAATACAGAATCTTGAGCCCTACCCAGAACTAGTGAATTAGAATCTTCATCTTATCAAGAGCCCCAGGTAGATTTGTACAAGCATTCAAGTTTGAGAAGCACAGTACCAGTAACTCTGATATTATACCTGGAGTTTCAAAACCTTGATATTCTTTTTTTTTTTTTAATTTTTTAAAAATTTTATTTGTTTCCTTTTTCTCCCCAAAGCCCCCCAGTACATAGTTGTATATTCTTCGTTGTGGGTTCTTCTAGTGTTGGCATGTGGGACGCTGCCTCAGTGTGGCTTGAAGAGCAGTGCCATGTCCGCGCCCAGGATTCAAACCAACAAAACACTGGGCCACCTGCAGTGGAGCGCGCGAACTTAACCATTTGGCCACGGGGCCAGCCCCCATTTTTTTTTTTTTTTGGAGGAAGATTAGCCCTGAGCTAACTACTGCCAGTCCTCCTCTTTTTTGCTGAGGAAGCCTGGCCCTGAGCTAACATCCGTGCCCATCTTCCTCTACTTTATACATGGGACGCCTACCACAGCATGGCATGCCAAGCGGTGCCATGTCCGCACCCGGGATCCCAACTGGCGAACCCCGGGCCACTGAGAAGCGGAACATGCCAACTTAACCGCTGCGCCACCGGGCCAGCCCCAAAACCTTGATATTCTTAAAAATTACTTTACAGATGTCATCTGGAGAACATAACAAAATAACATTTGAACAAAGCAAACAAAAGAGATAATGAATTACAACTTTCAAAAGTAGCATCTACCACCAAGGAGATTTAATGTTGATTAACAGATACAATGCAAATAAGGCTTTCACTCATTGAGCCAAGTGGAAAATTCCAATTAAACAAGAAAAAAGGTATTGATGGTCAAACAAAGAAATTTGGTGATGCCTCTCTCACGCATCAGGATCCACTCGGTAAGATGAATTCTGACAGTCTCTCTTTATGGGTGAGGAAAGGACAAATGAACCTTTGTGGATTTGCATATAGTTTGTGACTATCTGATCTCGTGGAAATGGCAGCAATGACCCAGGGCTAGAGCTAATTGATATAAATAAGACTAGTGGTTACCTCTATCCCATTCATATCCACAACAGAGTTCCAATAGCATCTATATCATACATGGGGATTCTCAGTTGGAGGAATTCCCAATAGAACTGTTTGAAAAATTCTATCTTTCCCCAGAAATTGAAATCTCTTTTGCTCTTCATATTTATTGACACTCATTAAGTCTCAAGAGCTCTCTTAGAGAATTATTTTCTCCAATATTTTGCAATTATTTCTTTATAGTGGCCAAGGCACTGGTGTTTTCAAGAATATCTGGCAGGGTTCAGCAACTAGTCAGTAGACAGAAATACAAGGCTTAACTTTAAATATTACTAAAATTTTTTTAAAAAGGAAAAACAGATGTTAGTGACTGAACTATGCATTATAAAACTAAACAATGGCAAGCAATTTACAATGTGGGCATCCTCTATTTAAAAACAAAAACTGGGGCCCACCCTGTATCCCAGTGGTTAAGTTTGCGCGTTTGGCTTCGGCGGCCCGGGATTTCACCAGTTCGAATCCTGGGCGCAGAGATGGCACCACTCATCAAGCCGTGCTGAAGCAGCATCGCACATGCTACAACTAGAAGGACCCACAACTAAAAATAAGCAACTATGTACCAGGGGACTTTGGGGAGAAAAAGGAAAAATAAAATCTTAAAAATAAATAAATAAATAAAAACAAAAACTGAGGAGATTATGAGTGTGCTTATGTGCACATATATACATGTAAAAACACCAATATGCACTAAGTATTTCTGGAAGGATACTCAATAAACTGGAAACTGTAGCTGTCTAAGCGGAAGGGTTCTGAAGGTTTAAAGTGAAAGGAAGATGTACTTTTACTATACATAACTTTGCGTTGTTTAAAAATTTTGTAATAAAATATATTTATATTACTTTTAAGAGTTTAGTTTATAAACTAATAAGTAAATGAAATCTGGGCCCTCACATAATAAAATAATTTTTTAAAAAATAGGGCTCTTTTACTTATTTCTCAAATATTTGTTACTCTCCAATACAGACACGACCTAGGTAATATTTTCAACTTTGGGGGAAAAAAGGTAGGTTAAAATCAAGGTTATCTTCCTTCGACTCTTATGGCTTTCCTTATTTAAAAACAAAGCCAAGTTATTGGTCTTCAGCAAGAATAAGTATTTCCCTTCTCTGGAAGAACTCCATCAATATGCTGAAAACTCTATTTTCAGTGTTCCACAAAATTCATTACTCAAAGATACAAATTTGAATTCCTGCTCTGTAGACGTCAACAGGTATCAGACCGTACATTAATGACATCCCAACGAAAGACACCTAGCAATAACCACTCTCTTGTGTAGCCCCCTCCCACACTGACTCAGGACTTGACATATGACTTGCTTTGGCCAATGGGACATGAGCAAATGTCAATACAAAGCAGAGGTTTGAGAAACACTTAGCCTGGGACTTGCCCTTTGGATTGTAGCCATCACCATCTAAAGAAACTCAGTCTGGCTCCTTAAGGATAAAAGACCACAAAGAAACAGTGACCCAGCTATGCCAGCTGAGTCCAGCTCCCAGGTGAATGCAGTCTTAAGAGCCAGTCTAGGCAAGATCACAAGAATAACCACCCAGCCAATCCAAAGAATTGTGAGAAATAAAAAATCATTTTTAAGCCAGAAAGCAATATATAACAGACACAGAAGGTCTGGTAAGCTTTCTGCCCTCTCCTCACTGAGCTCCTTCCTCTGGAGCTATTAACAGATGCTTGAAAATTTTATGGGGTACAATATAATAGGAAAATTTAGTTTTAGGATGAAGCACTCTCCTTAGGCCTAAGGACAAAAATAATACAAGTCAGAAATATAAAGATCATGAACTAATTTTTTTTTTTTTGAGGAAGATTAGCCCTGAGCTAACATCCGTGCCCATCTTCCTCTACTTTATATGTGGGACGCCTACCACAGCATGGCTTGCCAAGTGGTGCCATGTCCTCACCTGGGATCCGAACTGGCGAACCTCAGGCCGCTGAAGTGGAACGTGCACACTTAACCACTGCACCACCGGGCCAGCCTCCACAAACTAATTTTTAATATCAGAAATCTAGAGAAAGTTTTTCAAAGTCTTACCTCAAAAATTTACTGTTCCCTTCTCCATCATCATCAAAATCCAACCTGGGGAAAGCCAACAATAAATATTATAAGCCTACTGATAATGCAGAACATTAAGAAATTAAAAATTCTCAACCCACAAACTACCTGAACACCCACCTAAATGGAAGAAGTAAAAGAGGAATTGGACAGAAGTCAAGCAAAACTATGTTACCTCTTTCTCACTGTAACAAACTGGGCAAAAATGGGCAATCAAAAAAGAGTACTTACTGCTACCTTACATTTTCCTAGGGTAGCAGTCCACTTTGCCTAAGTTTTACATCAGAGTACAACCTCTACAAAAGGAGCAGAAATCCACTCAAAAAGATCAAGACAAAATTAATATGAATAATTCAGGTCCATTTTTCATTTCTATAGCGTACTAAATTATGTTGCTGGCTTTCTGAAATACCTTTCAGAACGGTGATGTTACATAAGCAAGCGATTTAAGACCTCAAAAGGTTGTTAAATAATGCTTCTTTTCTTCATTCATCTAATAAACCTGTAATATATGCTACATTCAAGACATTGTGCTAGACGAGGTGAAAATAAGATACCTGCCCTCAAGAGACTCTCTGCCTAGACAAATATAAAACAAGTGAAAATGGGAAAGTGCCATGTGAGGAGCACAATCAATATGCTATAGACTATCTGTGAAAGCAGAGGTGACTTTCATTTCAGGGGATTAGGGAAGATTATAGGTAACAAGGTAGGCCAATCTCCTATTAACATCCGTACTCTATTAAACTAAAATGTTACTCATGTTACCACATTAACCCAGTGATCACTCTTAGCATCTACTAGCAGGATAACCTGATATTATGGGCCTCTAGATGGGTTCTATATGAAGTACACAGCATCGGTCCTGAAAGTGTTCATTCCTCTTCCTCCCTACAGCCCTGATCACCTGTCAAAATCTACCTGTTTCTCAGTAACTCCATTTCTAAGAATCTATCCTAAAGAAATAACCCAAAATAGAGGAAAAGTTTATGTACAAAGATGTTCATTGAGAATAACATATAACAGTAAAATCTTCAAAACAATTTAAATGTCCCCAAATAGGAATAAACTACATTCCTTTATGTAACTATTAAAAATTACGTTTACACAGAATATGTAACAATATGAAAAAAAGGTTACTATACAATTAGATGAAAAAGAAAACAGGCTATACAAAACTAGAGGAATACCTCATTTTATTGCACTTCACTTTATTACTGTGCTTTGCAGATATTGCGTTTTTTACAAATTGAAGATCTGTGGCAATGCTGCAACAAACAAGTCTATCGGTGCCATTTTTCCAATAGCATTTGCTCACTTTGTGTCTCTGTATCACATTTTGGGAACTGTCACAATGTTTCAAACTTTTTCATTATTATTATTTGTTATGGTGATCTGTGATCAGTGATCTTTGATGTTACTATTGTAATTGTTTTCGGGTGCCATGAGCTGCGCCCATGTAAAATGGCAAACTTAATCAATAAACGTTGTATGTCCTGACTACTCCACTGACCAGCCCTTGTCCCATCTCTCTCCCTCTCCTGAGAACTCTCTATTCCCTGAGACACAATATTGAAATTAGGCCAATTAAGAAGTCTGCAATGGCCTCTAAGTGTTCAAGTGAAAGGAAGAGTCACAGACTTTAAATCAAAAGCTAGAAATCATTAAGCCTAGTGAAGAAGGTAGTCAAAAGTTGAAAGAGGCTGAAAGCTAGGCCTCTTGTGCCAAACAGCCAAGTTGTAAATGCTAAGGAAGAGTTCTTGAAGGAAATTAAAGGTGCTACTCTAGTGAACTGACAAATGATAAGAAAGTGAAACAGCCTTACTGCTGTGATGGAGAAAGTTTTAGTGGTCTGGATAGAAGACCCAACCAGCCATGACATTCCCTTAAGCCAAAGTCTAAACCAGAGCAAGGATTCTAACTCTCTTCAATTCTATGAAGGCTGAGAGAGGTGATGACGCTGCAGAAGAAAAGTCTGAAGGTAGTGGAGGTTAGTTCATGATGTTTAGGGAAAGAAGCCAACACTATAACATAAAAGTGCAGAGTGAAGCAGCAAGTGCTGATGTAGAAGCTGCAGCAAGCTATCCTGAAGATTTAGCTAAAATAATTAATGAAGGCGGCCACACTAAGCAACAGATTTTCAATGTAGACAAAACAGCCTTATATTGGAAGAAGATGCCATCTAGGACTTTCATAGCTAGAGAGAAGTCAATGCTTGGCTTCAAAGCTTCAAAGAACAGGCTGACTCTCTTGTAAGGGGCTAATGCAGCTGGTGACTTTAAGTTGAAGCCAGTGCTCATTTACCACTCCAGAAATCCTAGGGCCCTTAAGAATTACGCTAAATCTACTCTGCCTGTGCTCTATAAATGGAACAACAAAGCCTGGATGACAGCACATCTGTTTACAACATGGTTTACTGAATATTTTAAGCCCACTATTGAGACCTACTCCTCACAAAAAAAGATTCCCTTCAAAATATTAGTACTCACTGACAATTCACCTGGTCACCCAAGAGCTCTGATGGAGATGTACAGTGAGATTAACATTGTTTTCATGTCTGCTAACATAACACCCATTCTATACCCCATGAAGCAAGGAGTAATTTCAACTTTCAAGTCTTATTATTTAAGAAATACATTTCATAAGGCTACAGCTACCACAGATAGTGATTCCTCTGATGGATCCGGGCAAAGTAAATTGAAAACCTTCTGGAAAAGATTCACTATTTTAGATGCCATTAAGAACATTTGTGATTCACGGGAAGAGGTCAAAATAATCAACATTAACAGGATTTTGCAAGAAGGTGATTCCAACCCTCATGGATGACTCTGAGGAGTTCAAGACTTCAGTGGAGGGAGCAAATGCAGATGTGGTGGAAATAGCAAGAGAACTAGAGTTAGAAGTGAAGTCTGAAGATGTGACTGAACCTCTGTAATCTCATGATAATTTTTTCTTAAGATTGGCACCTGAGCTAACATTAGTTGCCAATCTTTTTCTTCTTCTTCTTCTCCCCAAAGCTCCCCAGTACATAGTTGAATATTTTAGTTGCAGGTCCTTCTAGTTGTGCTATGTGACACCACCTCAGCACGGCTTGATGAGTGGTGCTAGGCCCATGCCCAGAATCAGAACTTGCGAAACCCTAGGCCGCTGAAGCAGAGCGTGCAAACTTAACCACTCAGCCACGGGGCTGGCCCACGATAAAATTTTAACAGATGAGGAGTTGCTTCTTATGGATGAGCAAAGAAAGTAATTTCCTGAGATGGAATCTATTCCTGGTGAAGACGCTATGAAGATTATTGAAACAACAACAAAGGATTTAGAATGTTACATAAATTTAGCTGATAAAGCAGTAGCAGAGTTTGAGAGGACTGACTCCAATTTTGAAAGATCTTCTACTGTGGATCAAATGCTATCAAATAACATCACATGCTACAGAGAAATCATGAAAGGAAGAGTCAATCGAAGTGACAAACTTCATTGTTGTCTTATTTTACAAAATTGCTACAGCCACTCTAATTTTCAGCAACCACCACCCTGATCAGTCAGCAGCCATCTACATCAAGGCAAGACCCTCCACCAGCAAAAAGATTATGACTTGCTGATGGCTCAGATGATAGTTAGCATTTTTTAGCAATAAAGTATTTTTTAATTAAGGTATGTACATTGCTTTTTAGACATCATGCTATTGCATACTTAGCCTACAGTATAGAGTAAACGTAACTTTTATATGCACTGAGAAACCAAAAAATTCATGTGACTTGCTTTATTGCAATATTTGCCTTATCGTGATCTGGAACCGAACTTGCAGTACCTCCAAGGTATGTCTTTATGTAATTATATGATTATAACTGTTAAAAAAGATCTACATATAAAATAAAGATTACACTAAAAAACTGATGGAATATGACTTTGGGTAGTAGAATTATTGCTATTTTATTCTTCTTTCTAACTTTCTATATTTTCTAATCTTTATTTAAAAGAATATGTTACTTCTTTTAACATATTTTCCTGATTGCCAATAATACACATTTGTTTCAGAAAATCTGGAAATAATTAAAAACAAAAGAAAGAAATACATCTCTCATAATCCCATCACCCAGAAATCTGATGAGCATCCTTTCAGTTTTTTTGCTATGCACATATTATACATAGGGTTTTTCTGACAGAGTGGTATATTACATATACTGTAAAGTCTCCTCTCAATATATTGTGAACGTTTTTCTGTACTGATACATATTAGTCACTTCTAATAGCTGCACAGTATTCCATTTTTAAATACACTGTAACTTACTCAACCAATCCCTTAATTTGATATTTATATTGCTTCTAATTGTTTGCTTTCATACATGGTCACAACACTGTATTTAACAGCACAGACTCTAAAGCTAACCTCCCAAAGTTCCTATCACAGATCTTCCACTTACTAGTTTCAGAATCTTGGGTAGGTTACTTATTCACCCTATGCCTCAGTAAATGAGTTAAAATGTGTAAAGCTCTTGGAGACAGAGCAAGTCTTAATATGTTACTCATGTTACCACTTTAACCCAAGGATCGCTCTTGCACTAAGTGCGATGAAACTTAAAGACTAGCTATAATATTAGCTACATAATTTTAAAACAGAAAAGAAAAAAAAGAGAAATTTAATATCAAAAAGCGGATAAAATACTACCCATTCTTCCAGGCCTTTCTTAGGTAACCTCCTTTCTGAAGCCTTTTCCAACCTTTACCAACCAATTGTGGTATTTCCATACACTGGAACAGACAATACTATATTTGCTCCTTTCTTAGCAAACTTGACATATTCTATCTTGTATTAGAGTTATGTATGTAATAATTATCCCTGTCAGAACATAAGCAACTTAAAGACAAAGACTGTGTATTATTTATCTTTGTATCCTACTATCTGTCAGCACAACACCTTACACAAATAAGGCATTTAATAAATACTTTTGGAACTGGATGGACTCTTGCATTCCCAATCAAGCAACATATCAACAATTTAGAGGAGAAATATTCTAGAGTTCAACATTCTCTAAATTCAGAAAAAGTAAAAAGCCTACTAAAAAGATTGTGAGAATGCAGACACAAAGCTTAATGAAAGCAGCGAAGTCTTCTCAGCAACAGTAAAATCTTTGGGCTTAGCCACAGTCCTTTACCTTGCAGAGATTTTTGGTTTTAAAAAAACTGGTTATAAGAAACTTAGATAAAAACATCAATTCTATACACAGAAAAAATCCAGGGACTAAAGAGAGTTATCTGTCAGCAGTATAGTAATGTAACTAGCTGAAGTGAGAGGGTTAGGAATAGCCAAGAGGGTTCAGCAACTAATTCAGGCTGGTTTATAGGAGAAACATTTGTGACACCCTATTACTCAAACTCACCCTGGTCGCCGCTTAACAGCCCTCTGGACAATGGCTCCTCCCCCTTGAATCCCAGGCCCAGGGTTTCCAGAAGCAATGGCTGGACCCAGTGATGGTACATCTGATGACATTTCTGTCAGAAGAAAATGGAAATACATATTTTAAAAAGAGAGTCCTTGCTTATTATCATCTTCATCATGAAGTTGACCAGAAGAAAGAATCAAGTTACGGACAAAATCTCAGCAGTTTGCTAGAAAATCCAAATGCTCATATCCAGATTGCTCTTCTTGAATTCTTACACTGGAAAAGATTTTCCTATATGTAAATTTCAATTCCTCCCACTTCAGAGTTTGAAAGAGGGACTACTATATTCTGCAACCTACACCTGTAAAAAGCTTGTAAGAGTGACATAATATAAATCTAAAACACACACACACACAAATTCACTCATACAACAAATACATATAAATTAGCTCCTTTGATTTATTTGGAAAAAACATAAAGACTCAAAAATAAAAATCACCTAAATTCCAATACTTAAAAAAATTAGAGAGTAAAACTGTAAATCCTTCACTATGGTTCCCTCTTCTGCCATCCCCCAGAACTAAACACTGGTAACAGTTGAGCTCTTCTTATCTCTGATTTTCTCCCTCAGATTACATATATCTCTCTACTCAAAAACAGAGACTTTTTTTCTTAATAAAAATAGAACCTTGATCTGCAACTTGATTTTGTCATTTAAATACACATCATGGATATCTATACACCCACACACAAACTCAGAGACACACATACCTCATTCTTTTTTATGACTTCACATTGCATAAATATACCATATTTTATTCAACCATTCCCCAAATGACTGACATTTAGGTTGTTTTTCTTTACTATTTTACTACCATAAATTTTTTACTACTTTTTTTTTTTTTACTGTTATAAATAATGCTCCAAGAACATTTAAGTATACAACTTTAAATTTTTGGCTATTTAGGATAGATTCTTAGACATGGAATTCACAGTGTCCAAGTAAATAAGCATTTAAAATTTTGATGGATACTGCTAAACTACATTCCAAAAAGGCTGCCACAATTTATGCTCCCACTAACAGGATATGAGAGTACCTATTTCCCTCACCAGCACTGGATATTATACTTTCTAATTTTACCAAATCCAACTGGTAAGAATGGTATACTACTTGTTTTAATTTGCAAATATTTCTTTTTATATTTATTAGTCATCAGAAATTAATGAGTTTATGTTGTTAAATTTACCAATGTCTTCCTAAATAATTCCTGGATTTCTGTCTTGCTTAGGAATGCTCCTCAACCTCCAGATTACTTCTACATTTTATTATAATACTTTTGTTTTTCACATTTAGATTTTTAGCCCATCTGGAATTTATCACCTTACGCCTACCTGGCATAAGGCAGGACTCTATTTTCTCCCAAATGGATAGCTAATTATTCTAATACCATTTGCTGAACAGTCCATCCAGTCCTCACTTATCCGACTTCTTTAAGTGTCTATAAATAATTGATCTCTTTCTACACTTTTATTCTGTATTAATATATTTTCCTGCTCCTATGTCAGTACTTAACATTTCCAATTACAACAGCTTTATAGTACATTTTAATCATCAAATAGAAGTCTTCCACACCCCATTAATTTATTTTACAAAGTTTTCTTATTAAATGTCATATACTGACTTCTGCTTCCAAGACAATGAAGAAGATGCACTTTTCCCTATTCCTCCTGCTAAGTTCAACTAAAGTCCGGGCATTATATATAAAACAAAAATAAGAATACTCTGAAAGGTGGAAGAAGGCAGAGCAGCTAAAGACTTCAGAACTCGAGGAACGATACAGTGATGAGTTTCTCTGCTTTTCTTTCTGCCTCATATATACCAGACATGGGCTGAAAAAGTCACCAACCTGGGAACACGAAGAGGTACCTACAGAAATAGCTGCCCAAAATGCCTATTCTCTCTAGTCAAAGGACCAGGAAAAGGGGCAGCTTACCAAAACAGAAAATCTTAGACAACAACTACTCTACTCCAGCCAACCACCAGAGGAAAACTGTGACCCCACTTGCATTCTGCCAAAAAAGTCTGAGTGGGGAACCCAAACATCCATCTTTGTGAGGTTGTAACAAGGTACCCCAAAAACCTCTCCTGGGATGGTGTCAGAGAAGGCCAAAGATGGTCCTGGAATTTTCATTTCCACTGGTCAGAAATAAGGACCTGTCCCCTACAATGTCAGTGGAGACCATGTGGGGATATATAGCTCCCATCCCCTCATCCCCATCCAGCAGTAACCAGAAGCCCTGACTTCAGGTGTCAACAGAAGCTGAGTGGGGAACCTGGAATTCTATCTCCACCTAGCAAAAACAAGGCAGCACTCCCCCTTTCCCTCCTAAAGCACTGTCACTGAAAGCCAGCTAAAACAGGTTTAAATAACATCCAATGTCACTATAACATTATACAAAAATGTCCAGGCTTCAATTTTTTTAAAAGCCACTCATCATACCAAGAGCCAGGAAGATCTTAAACTGAACGAAAAATCAAAATCAATAGATGCCAACAATGATAAGACACAGATTTTAGAATTATTTGACAAAGATTTCTACAGCAGCCGTGATAAAAATGCTTCAACAAGCAATTACTAACACAGTAGAAACAAATGAAAAAATAGAAAGCCTCACTAAAGAAAGTCACAGAAACAGGAGATATAAAGAAAAACCAAATTGAAATTTTAGAATTGAAAAATAACTGAAATGAAAAGTTAAGTGGATGGGCTCAATAGTAGAATGGAGGGAACAAAGGAAAAAAGCAGTGCAATGGAAGACAGAACACTAGAAATTACCCAATCAGAACAGGAAGAAAATAAACTGGGAAAGAAAATCAACAGGAAAAAAAATTAATAGAGCCTGAGGGACCTGTGTAACTATAACAAAAGATCTATGTCATTTGAGTCCTGGAAAGAGAGGTGAAAGAAGGCAAGGCTGAAAAATAACATCTGAAAACTTCCCAAATTTGGCAAGAGCTGTAATCTACAGATTCAAGATGTCAAGTAAACTCCAAAAGGATAAACCTAACGAAATCCATTCTAACACACATCAGAATTAAACTCCTAAAAACTAAAGACAAAGGAAAACTTCTGAAAGTAGAGAAAAATAACAGTTATAAAAGAAAAACAATTCAAATGACAGCCTATTTTTCATCAGAAACCGTGGAGGCCAAAGTAAGTGGCAAAATATTTTTTAAGTTCTGAAAGAAGAGAACTGCCAACACAGAATCCTATACCCAGTGAAAACATCACTCAGAAATGAAGGGCAAATCAACACATTCTCTGATGATGGAAAACAAAGGAGAATGTGTCACCAACAGACCTATCCTAAAAGAATGGCTAAACAAAGTTCTCTAAAAAGAAAGGAAGTTATAAAAGAAGGCATTTTGGAACATCAAGAAAGAACAAAGAACACAGTAAGCAAAAATATGGGTTAAACCATAAACTTTCCTTCTCTTTTTGAGTTTCCTAAATTATGTTTGATGGTTGAAGTAAAAATTACAATGCTGATATGTTTCTAAATGTATACAGAGAGAATATTTAAGACAAATTATAAACGTGGAGTATATAGAGAAAATATTTAAGACAATTAAATTATAAATGCAGAGAGTAAAGGGACATAAAGGGAGTTAAGATTTTAACACTTTACTCAAACTAGTAAAATGACAGCACCAACAGACTGTGATGTTATGTATATATAATGGAGTGCCCGCCACAGCAATTACTAGAAAAGCTATACAAGGAGATACACTAAAAAACATAGATAAACCAAAATGGAATTCTAAAAAATGTTCAAATTACCTACAGGAAGGCAGGAAAAAGAAAAGAGAGAAACAACAAAACAAAACAAACAGAAAACAAAAAATAAAATGGCAGACTTAAGCCCTAACATACCAATAATTTTATTAAATGTAAATGGTCTAAATACACCAGTTAACACAAATTGGCAGAGAAATTAAAAAACATGACCCAATTACATGCTGTCTACAAGAAATGTGCTTCAAATATAACAGAGAGGCAGGCTGAAAGTAAAAGGATGGAGAAAGATATATCATATAAACTTTAATCAAAGGAAAGCAGGACTGGTTATATTAATAATAACCACATAACGTAAACTCCAGAGCAAGTAAAATTACCAGAGACAATGCAGAACATTACGTAATAAAGATTCAATCCACCAAGAAGTACCTTGTGCATATGCACCAAACCCAGAGCTGCAAAATATTTTAAAGAAAACTGACAGAACAGAAAGGACAAATAATTACAGTTGGAGACTTCAACATCCCTCTCTCAACAACTGACAAGACAATTAGAAAATCAGCAAAGATACAGAAGATCTCAATGACACCACCAACCAACAGGGTCTAATTAACATTTATAGAAACCCTCCAACCCATCAACAGCAGATACACATTCTTTACAAGTGTCCCCAGAACATATATCAAGATAGACTATATCCTGGGTCATTAAACAAAACTCAACAAATTTAAAAGAACTGAAATCATAGATTGTATTCTCTAACCACAATGGAATCAAATTGGAAATCAGTAACAGAAAGATAACAGAAAAATCTCCATACACTTGGACACTGAACAACATACTTCCAAATAATGAGTCAAAAGAGGAAGTCTCAAAGGAAATAAAAAATAGATTGAACTAAAATGAAAATAGAAGACAGCAAAATTTGTGAGACACAGCAAAAGCTGTACTCAGAGGAAATTTTATAGCACTAAAATGCTTATATTGGAAAAAAGGAGAAACCAAATCCTCTAAGCTTCGACTTCAAAACCTAGGAAAAAAACAAAATAAACACAAAGCAAGCAAAAGGAAGAAAGTGATAACATAAATCAATGAATCTGAAAACAGAAAAACAATAAAGAAAATAAATGCAACATAGAACTGGTTCTTTACAGGTCAGTAATACTGACAAACCTCTAGCAAGACAGACAAAAAAGACACAAACTACCAATATCAGGAATGAAAACACAGATATCACTACAGATCCTGAAGAAACCAGAGAGACAACTGCAAATACAAAGAAAAACACACATGAATTTGACAATTTAGACAAATTGGACCAATTGCTTGGAAAAAAACACAAACTAAAACAACAGACCCAATACAAAATAGATGACTTTAAATGCTCCTTAACTATTACAAAATTGAATCTGTAATTTTGGAAACTCTCAAAAAAGAAATCTCCAGGTCCAGATGATTTCACTGGAGAATTCTACCAAACATTTAAAGAAGAATTAATAACTATTCTACACAATCTCCTCCAGAAACTAGATGAGGAAGGGGACACTTACCAATTCATCTTATCAAGCTAGTATTACCCTGATACCAAAACCAGACAAAGTGCAAAAACAAGACAAACAAGCAAAAAACTAGAGATCAATATTCCTCAGGAAAACAGATACAAAAATCCTTGGCAGGACTGGCAGGGTGGCACAGTGGTTAAGTTCACACACTCTACTTTGGGGGCCAAGGTTTGCCGGTTTGGATCCCGGGCAAAGACCTATGCACCACTTATCAAGCCATGTTGTGGCAGGCATCCCACATATAAAACAGAGGAAGACTGCCACAGATGTTAGCTAAGGGCCAATCTTCCTCAGAAAAAAGAGGAGGACTGGTGGTGGATATTAGCTCAGGGCCAATCTTCCTCAAAAAAAATTTAAAAATCAATGTAATTCACCACATTAATAGGCTAAAGAAGAAAAATAATATGATTATATCAACCTATGCATTAAAAGTATTTGATAAAATTCAACACCCATTCTTGATAAAAACTTAGGAAAATAGGAATAGAGGGAAATGTCAACTTAATAAAAGAATCTACCAAAAAAAACCCCAAAACAAACAATACCTATAGCTAATATTATACTTAATGGGGAAAGATAATGCTTTCTCCCTAAGATTGGGAACTAGGCAAGAATGTTTGCTCTCAACACTTATTCAAATATAGTGTGGGAACTTATAGCCAGTGCAAAAATGAGTAAAAGGCGTACAGATAAAAAAAGGAAGAAATAAAAGTGTCCCCATTTGCAGAAGACATGATAGTCTTTGTGGAAAATCCTAAAGAATTTACCAAAAAATACTCCTAGAACAAATAGGTGAATTCAGCAAAGTTGCAGGATGTTAAGACAAACATACAAAAATAATTGTGTTTCTATATACTAGCAACATGGATAGTAATACATGGATGCCAAAATTAAAAATACAAAACCATTTCTAATCATAAAAAGAAGAAAAAATATTTATAAATCTAACAAACATACACAGGACTTGTATGCTGAAAACTACACAACACTGATGAATGAAATCAAAGATCTAAATAAACGGAGAGAAATACTATGTTCACAGATTGGAAGATTCAACATAGTAAAGATGTCAATTCTCTTCAAATCGATATACAGGTTTAAAGCAATTTCTATCAAAATTTTACCAAGATGTTTTTTCAAATAAACAAGAATATTCTAAAATTAATATGGGAAGGTTTGCTGTTAATGCCATCGACTCAATTCCAACTTCTAACAACGCTGTGTACAGCAGAGCTGAACCTTGCCCTATCTTTTTGCATCATCCTCTCACTTTCTGGTGCTGTATCAGACAATGCTCCACTGCTATTCATAGGGTTTTGGTGGCCAATTTTTTCAGAAGTAGGTGGCCAGATCCTTCTTCCTACTCTGTCTTAGACTGGAAGCTCCTCTGAAACCTGTCCACCATGGGTGACCCTGATAGTATTTGAAATAGTGGTGCCATAGCTTTCAGCATAAAAGCAAGATGCAACCACCACAGTATGACAACCGACAGATGGGTGGTGTGGTTCCCTGACTGGGAACGAACTCAGGCCTCAGCAGTGAGAGTGCTGAATCTCCACCACTAGACCACCAGGGCAAGCCACACGGAAAGGTAAAGGAACTATAATTGCTAACACAAGTTTCACAAAGAAAAAGTGGGAAGAAATCAGTCTACCTGATTTCAAAACTTACTGCATAACTACAGTAATTAAGACTGTGTAGCCCCGGCAGAGGGCAGACGCTCAGATCAATGGAACCTAGAACCAGATCCACACAAATATGTCCAAACGATTTCTGACAGAAGTCAAAAGGAATTCGATGGAGGAAAGATAGATTTTTCAAAAAATGGTGCTACAGCAATGTATATCCGTAGGCGAAAAAATGAACCTCAAGCTAAGCTTCATCCCTTACACAAAAATTAATCAAAATGGATCACGGATTTAAATTAACTTTTAGGAAAAAACATACGAGAAAATCTTCAAGATCTAGGGAAAGAGTTCTTAGACTTGGCACCAAAAGCAAGATCATGAAAGGAAAAACTGATAAATTAGACTTCATTAAAATTAAAAACCTGGGGCCAGCCCCGTGGCTGAGTGGTTAAGTTCGTGCACTCTGCTTCAGTGGCCCAGGGTTTCGCCAGTTTGAATCCTGGGAGTGGACATGGCACGGCTCATCAAGCCATGCTGAGGCAGCATCCCACATGGCACAACTAGAAGGATCCACAACTAAAAATACACAACTATGTACCGGGGGCTTTAGGGAGAAAAAGGAAAAATAAAATCTTTAAAAAAAAAATTAAAAACCTTTGCTCTGTGAAAGACTCTGTCAGAGGATGAAAAGACAAGTTACGGAGTGGGAGAAAATGCAACAAAGGACAGAGGACTCATTATCTAGAACATAAAACGAACTCTCAAAATTCAACACTAAAAAGGCAAACAGTCTGATTAGAACATGAGCAAATGACATGAAGAGATAATTCACCAAAGAATATAAAAATTGTAAATAAGCATACGAAAAGATATTCAACATCATTAGCCATGAGGGAAATGCAAATTAAAACCACAATGAGATGTACTACATACCCATCAGAATGGCTAAAATTAAAAATACCAAATGCTGGAAAGGATACAGAAAAAGTAGCTCACTTATACATTGCTGGTAAGAATGTAACATAGTACAGCCACTCAGGAAAACAGTTTGGGAGTTTCTTTAAAAATTAAATATGTAACTAACATACAATCCAGCACTGCACTTGTGGGTATTTCTCCCAGAAAAATGAAGACTTATGTTTACACAAAAACCTGCACACAAATGTTTATAGCACTTTTATTCGTAATAGCCAAGAACTGGGAAAAAAACAGATGTCCTTCAACAGGTGAATAACCACTACGGTGACATATACCCATGTTACTGACTACTACTCAGCAACAAAAAGGAATGAACTACTGAAACACTCAACAACCTGGATGAATCTCCAAAGAATCATGCTGAGTGAAAAAAGTCAATTGCAAAAGGTTACATACTATATGATTCCATTTATAGAACATTCTTGAAATGATAAAATTATAGAAATAGAGAAAAGATTAGTGGCTGCCAAAGATTAAGGAAAGGGTTGGGGTATGATGAATGTGGATGTGGCTTTAATAGGTTACCATGAGGGACCCTTGTGATGACAGAAATATTCTTATCTTGACTGTATCAAAGTCAACATCCTGGTTACGATATTGTACTATAGTTCTGCAAGATACTACCATTAGGGGAAACTGGGTTAACGGTAGGGGATCTCTGCATTATTTCTCATAACTGTACATGAATCTAAAATTATCTCAAAAAAAGGTTAGTCAGAAAGTTTTTACAATATTTTTAATGTCATATACCTCATCTTCCTTTTTTTTTTTCCCTTTTTCTCCCAAAGGCCCCCAGTACATAGTTGTCTATTTTTAGTTGTGGGTCCTTCTAGTTGTGGGATGTGGGATGAGACCTCAACATGGCCTGATGAGCGCTGCCATGTCCATGCCCAGGATTCAAACTGGTAAAACCCTGGGCCACCGAAGCAGAGTGCGCGAACCTAACCACTCGGCCATGGGCTGGCCCCTTCATCTTCCTTTTCAACTTTAAAACCTATGTAAAGTTCTAATAACAAAAAACTCATGAAGTTAATTCAATTACACTAAATTAATATGTTAATTTTGAAAAAATAGCAGCATTATGATATTGCATTTCCTCATTCAGGAACAGAGTATGTCTTACACATTTATTCAGATCTTTCCTAATGTCCCTTAATAAAATTTTATAGCTTTCTTTACATAGGTCTTACATCTTTCTTGCTCTATTTATTCTTAGATATTTTATAGTCCTTAACACTATGTGAATGATCTCTCTTTTCCATTTCAACTTCTAACTGATTATTGCTAGAATAAAAGAAAGCTACTGATTTTGGTATATTTATATTGTACCCAAATAATTTTACTAAATTATCTTATCAAAAAGCATTTTAAAAAAAAGCATTTAGTTTATTGGACTGTCTAGTATATAATCACATCACCTGCAAGAAATGATTATTTTCCCTTCCTTATTCAATATTTACACTACTTTCTTTTCTTCTCTTACTGCATTATGGCAAGAGTTCTTAATCTGTGAGGAATGAATAAAATCTCGGTGGGGGAGGGGTGATCTTGGATGAGGAAAAATTGTATCTTTATTTTCATTAATCTCTAACTAAAATTTAGGATTTCCTTCAATTATGACAGTAGACAGTAACCACAGTAATATAGCAGTATCTGTGACTGTCAGCAATAGAAATGAGACATTTTTACATCACACAACAGTTACCATAAATATCCAGAATTACTGTTACATTCAATAATACTACTTCAAAAATATCATAGTTATTAGACTTGTCACTACATCTTATTTATCATTAGTAAACATTAATCATTACAAATTTGTAATTTTGAATATTTTGATAACTGTATTTTTAATAGAATTGATTGCTTTGTAATACCATGTATTGCTATTTTATGCACTGAATAACATTCTAAGAGGGTTCAACAGGAAGAGCAAAGCCCGGCCCAAGGCGATCTCAGGGGCCTACGGCCCTAAGTGGTCAGCTCACCAGCTTTTCCCACCATGCAGCAGCTGAGTCTTTCCTTCCCTGGTGAGGGGCTCCAACTTGGCCCAGATCAGAGGAGGCATTTATTTAGGGTGGGGGTGACACGAAAGTGCAATAAGAATTTTTCAGCCTGTGAAGCAGAAGTGCTGCTCGTTGGTTTTACAGGGAGTAAAGGGAGAGCAGCAGCAAATGCATGGATAACTAGCGATAATAATATTTTTTCTAAGCCCTCACTGTGTACCAGGTACTGTGCTGAGCAACTTGTGCACCTCTCATTTATTCCCACAATGACCCAATGAGGCTGAAAAAGGGTTCAATAGGTGTCACCAAACAGTCAAAGGGGTCCCTGTCATACAAAAGGCTAAGAAACTTTGGTCTAGAGAAATGTCCAAGATGAGTATTGATATCTCTGACTTATTCATGATTTCACTGGACTTAATTTAGGCGGTTTAATTCTATTCTGACTTAACAGCCTTTTTTTTCCCCCCAAATCAGGGATGGATTCTTTTTATCAGAAACAAATGTTTTTGTAAAGCATTTAGTGACATATCATTTCTTTCCCTTTAGTTTGTTAATGGCATGAATTACATAGGTTTTTCTCATCTTTGAGTTCTTAGAATAAACCCTACTTGATAATTGTAGTGAGTGGAACAGTGTAAAAAATGCATGTCCACACACAACCTCAGAATGTGACCTTATTTGGAAATAGGGTCTCCGAAGATATAATTAGTTAAGACTAAGGTCATATTGGATTACGGTAGGCTCTAAATCCAATGATTGCTGTCTTTACAAGTGCAAGGAAAGGGACATTTGGATACGGAGACACAGAGATTGGAGCAATGTCTCTACAAGCTAGAAAAGAGGGAGAGGTTCTTTCCTCAGAGCCTCCTGAAGGAACCAAACCTAAAGACATCTTCATTTCAGACACTGAGCCTCCAGAATTATGAAAGAATAAATTTCTGTTGTTTTAAGCCTTCTAGTTTGTGGTAATTTGTCACAGCAGGCCTGGGAAACTAACACGATAATGATGTATGATTCTCTTAATATACTCTGGATTTGATTTACGAAGATTAGCTCCTGTTAAATAGAATAGGAACTTGGTGTCATATAAGGATAGCATAGTTAAAGAGTATTCTTAGTGCACTGAACTCAAGTACCTTCTATTAAAATCACAATTTGACAGAAATTACAGAAAAATAGTAAATAAAACATATTTTAGTCAGTTATCAGTCTCCCAGATTTACAGAAAAGCTACTTCTAAACGTAATTTCATTTCCTGAAGTAGGAGAAACAACACTAAGTCACTGAAACCATATGACTGAGGAAAACAGGAGTTATAAAAGAAGCATTAAAAGTTGAAGAGATAATAAAATGTTCAAAAATAAATGCTGTTAACAGTAATTCATCATATTCCTAACTTGTCTAAAATACGAACCACTTTGGATATGTTTTTTAACGTTTTATTTATTATTTCTAAAATCTTCCTCGAAATTATATTTATAATAAACTGCACCTAACCTCAAAACACAAAACATCTTTCATGCATGTCTTTTATTATAAGCCCAAACATTTATAACTGCCTTGAATACTGGATAAAGAGAGTACTCAAATACCCACCATTAAAATGATGATACATCATGAAGCTACAGTAATCAAAACAGTGTGGTACTGGCATAAAGACAGACACATAAACCAATGGAATAGAAGAGGAAGCCCAGAAACAAACCCTCACATACATGGTCAAGAGGTTTTCAACAAGGGTGCCAAGAACATTCAGTGGGGAAAGGACAGTCTTTTCAACAAATGATGCTGGGAAAACTGGATAGCCACATGCAAAATAATTAAGTTGTAACCTTCTTTACCTTACATTATATACAAAAATTAACTCAAAATAGATCAAAGACCTAAATCTAAGAGCTAAAACTATAAAGCTCTTAGAAGAAAAGCTTCATGACACTGGATTTGGCAATTTCTTGCACATATCAAAAGCAAAGGCAACAAAAGTAAAAAAAGAGATAAAATGGGCTTCAGCTAAATTAGAAACTTTTGTGCATCAAAGAACACTATCCTGGCCACCCCAGTGGTGCAGTGGTTAAGTTCGCACGTTCCGCTTTGACGGCCCAGGGTTCACCGGTTTGGACCCCAGGTGTGGACAGGGCACCGCTTGTCAAGCCATGCTGCGGTAGGCGTCCCACATATAAAGTAGAGGAAGATGGGCACGGATGTTAGCTCAGGGCCAGTCTTCCTCAGCAAAAAGAGGAGGATTGGCAGCAGATGTTAGCTCAGGGCTAATCTTCCTCCCCCCCCAAAAAAAACGCTATCAGCAGAGTAAAAAGGCACTCCATGGAATGGGGAGAAAATATTTGCGAATCATATATGTGATAGGGAATTAAAATCCAGAATATATAAAGAACTCCGACAACTCAACAGCAATACTGCAACCTGATTTAAAAAATGGGCAAAGGTCTTGAATAGACATTTCTCCAAAGAAGATATACAAATGGCCAACAAGCATATGAAAAAATGTTCAACATCACTAATCATTAGAGAATTGCAAATCAAAACTACAATGAGATATCACCTCACACTCATTAGGATGGTCACCATCAAAAAAAAAAAAAAAAACACCAACCAGAAAATAACAAGTGTTGGAAGGATGTAAGGGAACTGAAACTCTTGTGCACTGTTGGTGGGAATGTGAAACGGTGCAGCCACTATGGAAAACAGTATGGAGATTCCTCCAAAAACTAAAAACAGAATTGCAATATGATCCAGCAATTCCATTTCTGGGTATATACTCAAAAGAATTCAAAGCAGGGTCTGAAAAAGATGAGTGAGAACGTGAGTACAACACTCACATTCATTGCAGCATTATTCACAATAGCTAAGAAGAGAAAGCAACCCAAGTGTTCATCGAGAAGAATGTATTAAAAAAATGTGGCTATTCATCCAATGGAATACTATTCAGCCTTTAAAAAGAAGGAAATTCTGCAATATGCTACAATATAGATGGACCCTGAAGATATTATGCTAAGTGAAATAAGTCAGTTGCAAAAGGGCAAATACTATATGATTACACCTATATAAGGTACCTAGAAGAGTCAAAATCAGAGATAGAGTGTAGACTGGTGGTTGCCAGGGCTAGAGGGATTGGGAATGGGAGAGTTATTGTTTAATGGGTACAGAGTTTCAGTTTTGCAAGATGAAAAAAGTTCTGGAGGTGGATGGTGGTGATGGCTGCACAACAACGTGAATATACTAATGCTACCAAACTGTATACTTAAAAATAGTTAAAAAAAGACGGGCCCATTCACATAGCAGTTAAGTTCACATGGTCCACTCTGGCAGCCCAGGGTTCTCCAGTTCAGATCCCAGGTGCAGACCTACGCACTGCTTATCAAGCCATGCTGTGGCAGGCATCCCACATATAAAGTAGAGACAGTATAAAGTGGGCACGGATCTTAGCTCAGGGCCAGTCTTCCTCAGCAAAAAGAAGAGGATTGGCGGCAGATGCTAGCTCAGGGCTAATCTTCCCCCCGAAAAAAACACGTTAAAATGACAAATTTTATGTTATGTATATTTTGCCATAATAGAAAAATATTTTAAATATATTAAAAAAATTTAAACGTGGATCTATAACTTTAAAATGGAAAGTTATCTACCATATATGATTATGGAAAATAAGCTACACAAAAGTATATAAAATACAATCCCTTTTTAAAGTATATACGCATAACAAAACCTGGAAGAATTCATTTAATATTTACTCCATGCCTACTATATGCCATGCACTGTTGCAGGCCCTAGAGATAAAGCAATAAATAGAACAGACAAAAATCCTAACTCTGGGGCTGGCCCCTGGCTCAGTGGTTAAGCTCGCAAGCTCAGCTTCGGCAGCCCGGGGTTTCACTGGTTCAGATCCCGGGCGCAGACATAGTACCACTCATCAGGCCACGCTGAGGTAGAGTCCCACATGCCACAACTAGAAGGCCCACAACTAAAATATGCAACTACCTACTAAGGAGATTTGGGGAGAAAAAGCAGAAAAAAAAAATTTGGCAACAGTTGTTAGCTCAGGTGTCAATCTTTAAAAAAGAAAAAACCCCAACCCTTATTAATTTTACATGTTAGTGGGAGAGAGAAACAAGAGAAATAATTAAAATATAAATTGGGTTGATAATATGAAACTGACATTTTACAGGTAAAATATATGAGTTACTTCATATGGCTCAACCTAATAATATGTTAAGTAGTGATAAATATGGAGAAAAATAAGCCAGAAGTCAAATCAGAAATATATAAAGGTTCAAGGGTAGGAGGGTAGCAATTTTAGTAAGGGAAGACCTCACTGAAAAGGTAACATTTAAGGAAAGATTAGGAGGAGGTAAGGGAATAGACCGTGCAGGTACCTGGGGGAAATGCATTCTAGGCAGAGTGCAAAGACCAGGAGATGAGAGCATGCCTATTAAGTTCTAGAAATAGTGTGGATGATGTCATGGCTAGAACGGAGTAAGCAAATGTTACACAATAAATTATCAACAGTGGTTATCTTTGGGAGGGCATTTAGAGACTTCTACATTTGATTTTCTGTATATCCATATTGTTTTGTTTTTTACATCAAGCACGTATTACTTTTATAACCAGAAAATGCATGGTGCCAATTTTTAAAAAAGAAAATGTGTGTGCACGCCTAGTGTATGGCACACATTGAAAATCTGAGAGGACTCAGCTCAAACTCTAAAGTTAGATAAATCTGGATTCCAATCCTAGGGTTATCACTTATAACTTGTATGACCTTGGATAAATTACCTAATCTCGCTGAGTTTATCTGTAAAATGTAGCTAACAACAGTACCTACTTTGGGGAAGATTAAATTAGATAACTGCATGTGAAAAGTGCTTAGCATAGTGCCTGACATGCTTAAGTACCCCTTAAACAGTCCCTTTATAAAAACTGACCAAACATCAAAATGTTAAGTGATTTTCCCATTAATTTTTTCATTACAAAAGTAATATATTCAAATACAATATAAATATACATAAAATCAAATGTAGAAGTCTCTAAAAATATTCAAACAATACAGTCAAAAGTAAAATTTGCCATGCACACATCTTAATCCCACTTTCCCCCTATGGGTAACTGCTATTAACATTTTGATAAGAATCCTTCCAGACCTTTTTTCTATACATCATATAGGATTTGGGGTAATTTTTACATAAAAAAGGGAAGGGATCATATTATATTTATCCTGAACCTTGTATTTTTTCCATGTAACAATCTATCTTGGAAGGTGGGTCATGTCGATACATACAGAGTTAACTTTTTTAATAGCTATACATACAGTACTTCATAGTACAAATGTATATATTTATAACAAACTATCACTACCATAAACTATGTTTCAATGAAGATCCCTATGTATCTTCTTTTTTTTTGTCAGGAAGATTTGTCCTGAGCTAACATCTGTTGTCAATCCTCCTCTTTTTTGCTCAAGGAAGATTAGCCTTGAGCTAACATCTGTGCCAATCTTCCTCTACTTTGTACGTGCGATGCCTCCACAGCATGGCTGATGAGCGGCACAGGTCCACACCCAGACCTAGACCTGTGAACACCAGGCTGCTGAAGCAGAGAGGGCAGAACTTTAATCACTTGGCCACAGGGCCGGCCCCTCCTTGTGTATCTTTATGCACAGGTGCCAGTACTTCTATACTAACAGATTTCTGAAAATGACTTGCTTGGTCTAAGGGAGCACAATTAAAACTGTGGGGGGCTAGCCCCAGGGGCCTAGTGGTTAAGTTTGGGGCACTCTGCTTCAACGGCTGGGTTTGGTTCCCAGATGCAGACCTACACCACTTGTCAAGTGGCCATGCTGTGGCAGCAACCCACATACCAAATAGAGGAAGATGACAATAGATGTTAGCTCAGGACGATTCTTCCTCAGCAAAAACAAAAAAACTTTGCTCATTACTCTCCAAGAAGATTATACCAATTAAGAGCCTCACTAACAGTATCAAATTATCCATACCTCCACCAGCACTGGGTTTTGGCAATCCTTCAAATTTTAATAATTTTCTTGGTATGAAATGATTCTCGCTGTTGATTTAATGTGCATTTCCCTATTATTAGTAAGACTGAATATATCTTTTAGTTATTGCTATTAACTTTTTCTATTTCATTCTATATATTTTAAATAGTGAATATATGTAACTTTCCTAAGAAAAAAGGAAATTTTTTCCGTAAAAAAATCAAGTTCATACTTTTAGTAATAGGTTTACAAATGATCTAAGAGTTAGAAGAATTTAAAGAAAGAGAAGATGATTCTAAGACGGTTTAAATTAAGGTCTGGCATAATCCCTAGCACAGAGAAGGTACTCAATAGGAAGGAAAAACTAAAGGAAATAAGGCAGGCAAACAGTCAGTAAGTTTCAAAAAGGTCAGTCAAGCTGGGCTTCAGAAAAAGTAAAGAAGAAAGAAAAGGCATTTCACATAGACAAAAGGACACGAGCAAATCCTAACAGGAGGTATGAAAATAGCTGTGAAGAACTGGAGGGAAACAGACCTATACAGAGCATAGAGTCTATATTCAGGAGGAAAAATAAGATGTCAAATGCAACCCAATTGTGAGAAGGCCTTGAATGCCAAGAGGAAATGTTACATGTCATTCAATAAACAGTGAAAGACAAAATATACCTTTAAGTCAGAAAATGTAAACTAAATGTAAATAAAAAGATTAGTATGACATTTAAAGTTTGAAGTAATAGAAGCAGAAAGACAAATAGTCAAAAATGAGGTGAGAGAGGCCTAAATTAGTATCATAGCAGAATGAAAAGGTAAAGGAACCTCTAAAATTTTAAACTATGCAACTTCTGAATAAGGGTAGTGGGTTAAACATATGCATTTACTTTTACTCTCTTCCCTCTCCCCCCAAACAATTACATACAGGAGAAAAACAATTTTATCCAAGATATAAAACAACACAGATGGAAAAAATGGAAGAAAAAGGCAATAAATTTTTGGAAACAGGGAACATTGCCTTGGTAGACCCAAGAGAACTGAATCCTAAGCCAGAAAAGGAAAAAGCAGAAAACCTATCCAACTTACACATTGGAATCCCCCAAAGTCTCAGGACTGGTG